>NC_057428.1:11213335-11517594 GCF_019457755.1 Venturia canescens
CTGCATCCGCGCTGCCGAAAAGAGTCGACCATCGTCGGTAGAGAACCGAAAAATCCAGTTGTCAGTAACGTACAAAGATTTGTAACAACTTTCATGCCCGATCAAAACCCCTGACAAATTCACCGTTTGCCAGAAACTGTGTGTAACATTTTTTGTCCTAATTTTCGAGAAAAATCATCATTTCAAAAATCCCGACATTCGTGGAAACTCGGTTCCACCGATCTGGCCATTTCGGCAACGATTTCAGCCCGAAGCGAACCTCAGTTTGAGTCCGGCGGAGCGTGGCAGAATTGCGAAAGACCAAGAGGAACGAAAAATCAGTCACAATCCGAATTTTTTGTCCAAAAGGCATTTGTGCTACTTGGAGCGATAATCGAGCGGTTATCGAATGACGCACATTTCGTCTGACGAGCTGAATCTTTGCTCTGCTATGCTCGTACATTGCTCGTGTCTATTATACACACTGGCTTACGCGACTGCGACGATAAACGACCGAGAATTTTTTTCCCAGTTGATTTTTTTATTCGATCCAGCACGAAGTGTAGACACGGCGGGACTTAAAGTCGTAAGGGAAGACGAGAAGAGCTCGCGTCTGACACAGGACGTGTGCCCGGAGGGACGGCCTCGTCGTGGTATCTTATCTGTTTTATTATTTTTTTTATTTTTTTTCGTTTTTACTCCTTTTCTTTTTATGTTATTTTATATTCACTGGCGTTTAACTGACTCTTGTACGCTCTCGTATTATCATCAGTCGAGAGGCAAGCTTTCGCGTTTATGATTTCGCTTAGTGTTGAACGACGAGTTGTTACGAGATTGAGAGCCGCCTGTACGAAACGTTCGCGGTTGGATGCAGAGCGATCTGCTGTTTTGGACGACGAATTTCTCCATTTTTTCCTTTCCGAAGTCCGCGGAAAAAGATGAAAAGCCCTGAAAACTTCGGGACTTCATTTCGAGCCATTTTCTCGTCGATTCAAGCTGATTTTGGGAGGTGAAAACGTTACGAAAGAGTGGAATGACGATACGAAGCCTGACGATTGAGGTTCGACGAATGCCCGGTGCAGTTTGACGAGGGGGAAAAACGAGACGCCGCAACGCCACCGATTTTGTGTCGGACGCACAAGGAAATACTAATAGACTCGAAAAATAGTACGTTCAGCACCGATTTCAAGGGAAAATGAATCGCAGTTGGTATTCACTTGGAGAAGATTGACAAGCAAAAAACATCGCTTTGATCATAGGAATAAATCGTGAATAATGAGAATCGAGGGGACTGTTTTGATCTCCAATTCTCTTTGCTGGGGAAAAAACGAATCGACGACCATTAAGGTAGATCATGCCCGCAGGATCGTATTTTATGGGCGAATAAATTGGGTCGATTTTTACTTGCCAAATCACTCTAAATTAATGTCAAGAGTTATTGATTCAAAATTGTAAATTCACTTTCGCCAACTTATTTTTTGGTGAATGAAATCACAAGCCATTGATTAAACGGAGATCCATCACTGCCTAAAATCTATAGTTTTTTATGTAAAAAATCGCTTCAGAGAGTGCAAAGAGCAAACACAAGGGATCAAGAAAAAAGTATTGATTAAAAGACAGAAAGCTCTATGACAGGAATGGTCCAAAGGAAGAAGAAACAAAATACCGAAATAAGCAAAAATGTGAGCTATACACGAATGCTCATTTTACCAATTTCGTTCAATCTTTATCGCAATATATTTTTATTACTAGTAAGACAATCGCCTTCAATTTTTTCCCAGACATTTATTATGTACTTTATTGTTATTGTGCACTTTTTCTTTTTTTTATCTTTCATTTTTTTATATATTTTTATTTTTTATTTATTTATTTATTTTATTATATAATTTATTATATATTTTATTTTTATTTTTATATATTTATTATTTTTTTTATTTATTTATTATATAATTTATTATATAATTTATCTAAATAACGAATAAGACGAGCCCTTCAAAATTTGATACGCGTGCCAGTCGACTATCCGTTTAAACTCTGTATATAAATGTCAAGGCTTTCTTAAGAAAATCATTTCGTGCACCTCAAAATGAAAGGAAGTCAAATCCCATTGCACAAGAAATTAACGAAGATAACACGAAAAGTAGCTTCGATTAAAAAAAAAAGCGAAAAAACGATCGCGCATGACTGAAATGAAGCGCATATTTGGGTCATGCTCCAGACGAACGGAGAACGAGAGGAGAGCGCCAACTGTTTGGGAAAGGATTAACGAGTCCTTGTCAACGAGAGACTTCGTCTTTCATATGGATATTACACATTAGACGATACGAAATTGTATTACGTGCACGCGCGCGCGCGCGCTCCCGAAGCCGAGAAACACACACCGAGGAAAGATATTTTAAGATTAATATATGACGTGCTTGCGAGCGCTTATGTGTACACTCGGGGGACGAGTCAATTTGAAGGAAAACCTTCGACAGCCGCTGTCTGTGTGTATTTTGTTATAATATATAGACGCGTGCATCACTCAAAACTGGGCTCTCTCTCTTTCTCGCCACTCCGAGACTTTATTGTGTCTCGTCATAGTTGTTAGCGAGAACAATTCGAGTCTGTAATGATGGAAGATGATGGTGAAGGAGAAAGAGAGAAAAAGACGGACATGGAGAGATAGAAACTTGATTCTACGAAATAAAGATATCGTTTTGATCCTCACCGCACAATCAACCGGAGTTTCGGAGAAATATATTCGCTCGCGCAAACTGGTGCGAATTCATTGCGAGCCTCACTCTGTTTCTCCTTTATTACGCTTCAGATCGAAATTCCAAATATTATGTAATACTTTTGAACGGAGATGGGACTCGATTTCAATGTGCGAACAATTAGTAATTATTTAGAGCCGCGGCCATTTCTTTATTATCTCGATGCTCGTTATTTTTTGCTTGTAGTTTTTATTGGGCATTATTGAGCGGTGTTGATGCAACATATTTCCGAGGTTTTTTTACAGCTATGAATGGCCGTTTCTGGGAGAAAAATAACTGGGGAATTTGAGGAAACGTAAGGCTGAAAAAGCGACTTAATTTGTTCGGGAAGCTTCACAGAATTGTCAGAATTGTTGAGCAAAATCGAATCGTTATTCGAACCATTTTTTTTCCTCGAGCAGTTATCGATACTTTCCTAAGTGGAATGTCGAGAGTGAAGAAAGCGCAGCGGTGACTCAGCCACAAATGTGCTCGACCAGGGTCTAAGGTCCGATAATTTTTTAAGCATGCTGTAACAACTCGCCGCGGTTGTGTGGTGAGAACGATTACGGTCTACAAAAAGCGGACTCTTTTCTCTCAACAAAATTAATTGCTATTCAATCCATTTTCTCATTCCTCGTACGCTTCTTTGTGCCGAGCCTCTCCCGTTGGTTATCAACATTTTCTTCGTTTTCATATCTCGTTCGATTAAACCCTCTACTGGGGCATGACTTGCGAAAAAAAGTGCAAAATAGGACTGAGAAGAGGATATAAAAATGAAGAAATAAAAGTTGAAATGCCTACAAAAATGGGCTTCAATTTTATTCCAAAAGTTCCTTAATTTTTCCATGTTTTTCTAACATATTCGTAGCTTCGGAATGTTACGAATATATCCTTGAAAATCGTTCATCACCATTAAAAATAATCGGGAGACAAAAAAGGTGAATTTCTAGTCTAAAGCGAGTTTAGATAGAGTAAAAAACGAATTTTTCGTCGCCACGAGAGCGACACGATCTTTCCGGTTTCTCGATCTACTCATTATTCAAAACGTTCAGTTTTTTTTGTTACCAGAATATGAAATAAGTTGTTTGCCCCATAAATGTCCATGCAGTTAAAAAAAGCTAGGCCTCGGGGTCAAAAAGAGGCCAGCTGGCTCCGAAGATTGGTGTGGTTCGGAAGTGGTCTCAAATATTAACTCGTCGGAGTACACGCCCGAAGGAGTGAGAGAGACAACGAAGCAATAAAAATTGGAGCAACGCTGAAGTAAGGTAAATAATGGGCGAATGACGAGGGAGACTCGTCTATAATAAAAGTCGGTGTAAAAATCGGCGAGTTTTTTGCGCATGTTTATTCTAATTCAAGCGAAAAAAGAGTGCTCGAGCGAGAGTTTTTCCAGCGGTGAAAAACTCGTCGACGTTCATTGACACGTGTGCCGATCATTCGTTTTTTCGGCTCGGACACCCTCCCTCGGGACGAGAGGTTAAAAGGAAAAAATTGGAGCACGATAAATTGGCCGCATGGTTGAAACAATGCATTGGGATTCTCGGTCCACTCGCACATTGCTGCTGCTGCTGCTGCTGCTGGTGCTGCTGCTCCCAATCCCTCGTAACTTGGACTCACGATCTCGTAACATTTAAATCCCACATTAATAAAAACGTATCCTCATTGAAGAGATGCGCAGAGACGCGATTGAATTTGTCACTCGGGAAAGCAGGGATGGAAAACGAGACGCTGGAACCACACACGAAGAGCACGAACGAAGACGTGGAAATAGTCGGAGGGCAAGAGCCGGGGAATGGGGCTGGAGGGGGAACGTTTATAATTGAATTGAAAGGCCCGGATTTCCCACGCTCCGCGACAAGTACGAGTCACGACATATAATCACAATTGATCATCGTTACGCCCGGTTATCTGGATTAATTCGACCAGCAGCACCAGTGAAAAACAAACTTTCCTCCATTCTCTGCGCAGAACACTCTGTTCGTCGAAAGTTTGAAAACAAAAATGGAGCGATAAAAAGAGGCGTAAAAAATGGGGGTAGTGGGAAAAGTGAGTTGGGCAAAAATGTGGAATAGTCGAGGGGATTTGGATGCTCATTTGAATGCGCTTTTCTCTCTACTTTATGGACGTGTGTGCGTGCGCGTTCCCACGAAAATGGATGCTGCGCCGCCGCCTCGTTCTCGTCGCAATTCGCTCGCGGAGAAAGTAGACCGTGTTTTATAACGCGAGTGTAATCAAGGGGGAAAAACGCGTGCCTTGACGAAAAAGTGAGTGAAGGATTTTCATTAATCGTTCCCCAATTTGTCGTTTCGTTCGATCGCTACAAACCCCTGCGCGGAATTCCACCTGAAAGAAGTCGCCGCTGCTTCCTCGAACTCTGATTTTCCGCGTCGAATTCTCAATCACATTATTTCGATCGAAAAAACATTGCGACGGTGCCGAGAACGCTTTTTTCTCATGATTCTTGAAAAATTTGTCCGCCTTCAGCACTCGACTTCGAGACTGCGTACTTCACAAAACTCTTTCCCCATCGAACCTCGTGCTTATCGGTAAAAAAAGCGATTAATTGATGTTACGCGATAAAAGAACGCAACACGCGTGCCAGATAGGCTATCGCTATTGCGTTTGTTTCACGGATAAAACGCGTGATTTTTTCGCCTCGGAGAGCCTGAACGGAATCAGAACGAAGCGCACTAAACTGGCTGACTAAAAAACTGCGTTGAAAATTTAACTGCATGTAAAAAGAAATTTATCGAGAATTCGATAATTCAAGCTCCACTCGGAAACGCCCGATTAGCACACGCCAATTTCGAGGGCCCTATCAGTGTCGAAATAAGCGTTATAAAAACATAAATAGAACGAGGCGAGAGCCTCCGGGGGATGAATTTCCAAGTGTGCTCAAATTCTCTGCTGGCCGCCTCTTTATTCGACTTGCATGCGAAAGCTTTTGGCATATAAGCGCTCTGCTCTCTGCTCCCTCTCCGGCTCAAGAATTGGCGCCCTACATACGCCGGCTTTTATGTTTCTATACGTCTGTATACGTGAATGGGGGAGAGGGCACAAGAGCATTTTCGTAGTGAAATACGGGCTCGTGCTGGAGAAGCGGAGAATTGTGAGCACTCGGAGAGCGAGAGGCTTCGCCGATAGCCACGAACGTGTAGGGGACTCAACCGAAACCACGGAAATTGCGGACCACGCGAACATCAGCCCTTTCCAAAACCTCGAATCTTCTACGCGGCTAATAAATCGAACTAGAGGTATAAGTTTGCAGCTTTACTGTCTCACATCACTGCGAAATAGTGGAAAAATGTAAAATTAGGCTTGAGCGAAACCTTTTTCAGGGTCGGAGCTGTCACTTGGTTCGTTTGAATTTGACGGTTTTTGAAAATTTTTCGAATTCTTGGCACGGGAAATGGGAAGTCGATGATTTTCAAAATTGCCTTGTTTTTCGTTCTCGAATCGAGGAGTTTTTGTTTCTTTCGTTCGTTAGCCGATGAATTGTTGGAAAACGCCACTGTGCCTGGCAGGAAGATTGTAATTGAGAAATGTTTTCAAGAATTTCTTCAAATTTACAAAGTTCTCGAGGTCGTTTTTTTCACGATTTTTCGTATTTTTTATGCTCATTTCGTTTGAATGATCTCGATGAAAAAGCAGTCGTCGGGATCCGAAAATCCTGTCGAATGTTGGAGTAAAAAAATTATCGGTTCATTAGCTAGAGTGTTTCGAGTAAACCGCGTTGAGATCTTCTGCTGCTGCTTTCTTGGCTCGGAGCGAGGTGTCAATTGGAATATTGATCGTTACTTTTACGAAAACGTGAAAATGAGAAACAGAATTTTTCGTAACACTGCACACGGGATCGTTCGTCTTCGAATATTTTTTATCCACTTTTTTACAGGAAAATTCGAATATTTCGATGCTGCTCATCCCAAGGGATCATTCCGGCTGGTTTTTCTCGGCGATTGTCCCGCTGGAGAGGGATCGTGACATTTATGTGCATCGCATTTACGAGAGTGACGAATATCGTTAGCAAGATTTTTATGAGTTTCTCATTCTCTCTTATTTGGAGGACGAAAAGTGTGATTCCGAAGAGCGGGGAGACACACTCGAGAATTTGTTTCACAGATTTGATTTATTCGCGTGCGCGAGGAGCTTAAAAACGTTGATGCGGCGGCGGGTCGCGCGGCAAATCCACTCGTCACTTCCGAAAAACGACTTTTTAACGAAGCTTCGTTAACTCGGACTCGTCTCAATACTTCAACGACTCGAAGAGACTAAATTTTATCTCTCAATACATTTATACTTTTGTTCCAGCTCTGCCCTCGGCGTTATTGGAATTTAATGGCAAAATACCTCCGGCATAAGCATAATAAACGGAGATTTCTTGATTTTTATAGAAACTTATCAATCTCGTAACGAATCGCAATTCTTTCCCTCGTTCTCGCAGCCACTTCGATTTTTGTTTCATTTCTTTTTCCACTCGAACCGCCGCGTTAATGGACCAAAGCATCGCGGAGTCGCCCCCAGCTCTGCACCGGCCATCAGAATATTTCCGAGAACATTTTTCATTTTTGTTATTTTAAAAAACGAGTCCAAATTTCGTTTTTCACGGTGCAGGCGATGAAGCAAAAGATGGTAAGAATCCAAGATTTTAAACCGGAAATCGATCAAGCACGAAAAGTCAGTTTTAACAAGCGGAATGAACCTGACAAAATTGAATGAAAGTCCGAGTCCAACTCGAGGAAAAGTGAATCATCCCGATCCGAAATGACGTACGCGTCAAAGTTCGATTTCCCACCTAATCCGGCGCGAAGAGCTGCTCGAGATTCGGCGATTGACAGAACAATCGGGACGAAAAGAAAAGTAATAAAACTCAGACGAGCTGCGAGGCTTGGCGGACATAAACGAGAAAAGGGTGAAGCGATAAAAATATTGTCGATCGCGGCGAAAAAAACGTTCCAAGTTCGAAGTTGCCACGAGCAGCGATCAACCCGTTCGAACAACACACATTCTTCGTACACATACGCACGAAATATTGAGCAAGGAGATAAAAAAGAGGGAGGAAAAGTCCTCGGGATCTTCTTAATTGAAAAACTGTACGAGAATTGTTGGACATTCCTCGAGGGTATGCGAAACATGATAAAAGAAGTCACGTTCAGTCAGGCGGAACGGGACCGCAGAAAATTCCTAAGAACTTTGGCGCTTTCTGCTCTTTTCTCGCGTTTCCTCATATTCGCGTTGAGTTACCAAACGATTTTCTCATCGATTTGTGTTTTCGTCTGGAAGGATAAGAATTCGGGTCAATTCCTCGCGGCTTTGCGAGGGTTTATTCACGAAATTCATCCCTGGCGAGGGCGATGAGGGAGTCTGGCATTTTCGTCGAGTTGAGGCGGATTAGCACGAAAGTTTCATCGATCGAACGCTGAGCTGAATGAAAACATTGCAGTGAATCGATTTCGAATTTCAAACGTCCTCGAAGCAGCCTCAACTGCGACATCGAGCGAAAATTCCACTCGTCACATTTCTCCGTTATTTTCTTTTCGTCCCTAAAGGGAGTGCAATTTTTATCGTTCCATTATAAATAACGCGCTGAGCCACGAACGCGATAATAAAGTGTAATAATTAACTCTGTCGGATCGATGGAACAGAAAAACGTGAGGCGAGAGGGAAAAAAGGAGAAAAAGGGCGAGGAGCGCGTGTCCGGTGAGACAAAAGGGCCGACAGTATTCGGAGCCCTCGGTGTACGGATTGCGATATGAAACACGTGAGAGCCGTAACAAACAAGCAAAATGAACGCTCCAAAAAGAATCGCGCCCAGGCTCGTTGGCAGGAGAGAAAAGAGTCGCATGAAAATCCGTCACCGGCCGTCCGCGTTCGTCCGACAACAAACGAAAAAAATCATGGCGCATTTATATAAAAAAAAAAGGGGGAAACAAAAAGAGGAATAAAGAAAGAATAAAGAGACGAGATTTATGAGTAGCCGTACGGCGCAGCACGCGGGGGCGACGGATGCGGCATACGGACCGTTGGATTTTACGAACAGGAAATCGCGGCCCGAGAGTTCCAACCCACCCGCACCACCAAACACACGCGAAAAGCGCGTTTCCGCGAGTCCAAACGCCCCTTTGTCGCCAAGTTATACACATTGAATCATGAGAACTCGTTAGAAACGATGCAACATCTGGTAACGTCAAAAAAAACACACACACACACAGACGCACACAAATAACAATACGGGATACGAAAAAAATGGCGTTGATGAAGAGCTTCGGGGAATTGGGGATTTTGTTTATTTGGAAAGTTTCCATTGCCGTTCTCTCGTTCATCAAATTTTCAAAAACGAATCTCATTTTCGAAAAGGTTCGATGAAATGCAGGCTTGATAATTTCGCAAAAATGGGGCGCATTGTTCGATTCGGCTGTCCAAATTTTTGGCCAATTTATCGAAAGTTCAAAGAGATGATATAAAAGTTCAGTTTCCTGAAGCGAAAAACAGTCGCGAGAGCTTCGTCAAAAACGTTTAATGTTGAAAATGAATAATAAGTTTTCATTTGAAGCTATGAAGCCTTCAAAATGATGGAAATTTGTAAAGCATTCATTTAGGGATTGGACTCGAATACAAACCGCTCATTTCTTCCCTAATTATAATTCCGCGAATGATATTATTTGTAAAACAAAATCAAAGTCGAAGCGAGATAGACTTCGATGGGAATTCGAATTCTCAGAACTCGTAAAAACCATAAAAAAAGAGCGTTACCAAAATGCTGGAAACGGATGCGACGTGAATCAAAATTTTCGGGATGAATGTGTCCGATGAGAAAACCGAAAATATGCCAGAGAGCTCAGAGGCCAGATTTCGATAATTTAGGGCAAAAAAATTCACGTACAAACCTGCAGAGGACTCGAAAAGCGAATCGAAAGGAAATTCGGTCCGCCCCTGTTTTAAAAATTGTTTTTAAAAAGTTTTTAATTCATTGTCCCCCGTTAAATCGATCAAAGAAGAAAGATTGAAATCGAGAAGAGAATGGGAAATAAACGATCGAGTTAAAGAGTCGAAAAGGTTCGAGTGTTGATGTCAAACTAGCGATGACGTTCGTGTTTAGCTGAAGTGGATGCTCGCAGCGCAGGGATTAACACGAACGTCAAATGAGCGGGCGATTATCGCCTCTGAAACACGAACCGAGTTATCGTGGCCGTCGCTTCGGAGCATGTAAATTCGAAACGTTAACAATATCCCATTTTGGTGGACCCTTTTTCCATTATACACCTAGCAGGAAATTGCTCGTACGAAATTGTTTTGTCGACACTGTTGATTAACATCGGTTTGCATTTCGAATGGGCACAAATGAAGAAAAAAAATGTGTTTAAAAACGTCGAAAGACGAAGTAACTAAGCGTACGTTTTGACGCGAACCGATAATTCGCTCGCCCCCGGATAACATTTTCTGAAAGTCCTGAGTCCATTGTTTTTTTTTTTTTTTCAATTTGCATTAAACATTCCAGGAAAGAAAGTTTCTTTCTCCAGTTGCCAAAATTTTGGGAAATTCTCTTCCCTCCGAACGTCACCATTTCGTCTTTGGAAGATCATCGGAAAAAATCTGTCAGATGACGTTCATCGAAGCAATTGAATAGAGAAAAGGGACTCGTCATCGATTGGAATTGCTGTTCAACGAATCGTTCAAACCATCGAAATTTATGAAGTCAAGAAAAATTTGGGTGAATATTTACAATACTCACTTTTGCTAAAAAGCATGCCAAATTTTTTTTTTTAACGTTATCATCGACGAAAAATTATACAGCGATTAATTTTGGGGAGGGGGAAGGTAAAAATTTGATGAAAAAGTTTCTTTTTGAAAAAAATCACAAACGGGGAGGCAGGAAAAGGGTTGCACGAGTTTGGAACAATGAATACTTAAAGAATGAATGATTACAGTAGCTAAGAAATTGAAATTTCCCTTGTAAATACAAAATTTTGTTTTTTTTTTATCTTCCCCATTCTTAAAATTCATCGTAATATGAATTTTATCAATATTACAAGTTGCCAAAAATTTTGAGACCATTTATCATTGCTGAAAACAGCGAAAAAACCGAAATTTCATTCAGATTTTTTCAAAATTGTGTTTTTTAGTTATTTGTACATTTCCCCTCGCTAAAATGAAGCCCCATTACATTTTTCATTGATAATAATGGTGAAAAAAAATTTAGGGCCATTTTTAGCAAAAGTGGGTATTGTAAATATTTACCAAAATTTGCCTGTTTCGATTATTCGATCTGCTGGCTCAAAGGAGCATGGCTCGGTAAAAAAAATGTTGTTGATCCATCAATAATCTTGGATCGACAAATTCCCAGTTCAGAATGAATCCTCGATTCATCAACTTTGAAATCTTCCTTGCTGAATTTGATTACGTTCTTTTATGACCAAAATAATGGAATTTTTAAATCGAATTCGATTTTTTGTGCGTCTCGATCGCAGCCGAAGGACGAAAAATACTATTGAGAAAGGCTGCATGTAATTAGTGAAATATTCGTCGCTTTGATCGTGGTCTAAAATATCGGCTGACGCTCCGCACCACCGTCATAAATAATAACGAGTAACTTACCTCAGAGTTGCTGGTAGCGACGCTTGAAAGTCCGGGTGACATGGCGCCACTGATGGGATCGGGGCTGGCCGAAGCGACGCCGGTGACGCGTCCAAGCAGCGCGGGGACGCGAGGGTAAGATTCGAGATGAGGATGCTGCGGTTTTGGTTGATGAACCACCGGCCCCGGTGGTGCACTCTGCACAAGCATCGGCTGCACCTGCGACGTTGGTCCTGTATCGAGGCTCGTATTACCACTGATTCCGCTTGCAATGCTCCCCTCGGGGAGCAGGCCGTTCGTCTCATCGTTTTCCGCGCCACGAAAAGATTCGTGCAAATATTGCCTGACTTGGTTCTTCTGTTTTTGCACGACGTGATACCGCGTCGGATTCTCCAGAAGAGTTCGCACCTGATTCGACAAAAAAATCGCATTCCGATCAGCCCCAAAGCTTGATATATTATTCAAAATTCATCGACTCGTTCGATCATTCAAAAAGACACTGTGACGAATGAAGAAATTTGACGACCGCATTTTACCCCAGAAATATTCAAATCGCTCAAGTCATTTAATTATTCAAAGGTAGCATAAAAAATGTATGAATTTCATGAGCGTTTTTCCGCTCTTTTCCTAAAAATACAGAAAACTACTTCCCCGCACGTAATTTGTCAAGCGCCCCTCACGTTTTACAACCGAGAACTCATATTTTCGGATTCTCCTCCAAAAACAAAAGTTCACCTAACAAAAACATCGATTCCAATATAACAATTACTCAAACTTTCGGCCAAAAAGCAGATGTGAAATGAAACAAATAAATAAAACAGATCTGGATGAAAATACGAGTCATGATTTCTCTCGAGATATGACGCTGGACCGTAAACCTATTTGTGTGTATGTACAGTGATATTCACGGTTGAAGATATGTGACACGTGCCAGATGGAACGGAATTGGACGAATTCCACGTTTACTGCTATAAAAGAAAAAAAAAGAGGAAAAGGCGAAACCGGTGAGGGGGGGGGGGGGGGGCGAGGAAAGAAGGAGGAAAAAATGAGAGCATTTCGACGTACCTCCTCTCCTTATCTCTTTACGAGTCGTGGCGGGTGTACGAGGAAAGACCCTTTTTCCCCCATTCTATCTCGTATATTCTCATCCTCAATAAACCGAGTGAGCGTTTGCCACCCGATGTCTTCACGAGATATGTCATCGAGCAATCTCTCCCCTCCCCCCTGTCTCTGCTCCTTCTTTCCTTATTCTTGTGCTCTCTTGACTTTTTTTACGAGATGAAGGAGTAATAACAGCTGCTTTGGTACACGCTGAGACAATTAAACTGGCTGGACATTGGAGAAAATTTTTTTCGCTGCATCTCGCCCTCTTGTCGTTTCATAATGGCTAAAGGGAGTATTGAAATTGCTTGTACTCTATGAAAAGGGTGGTTCATTAAACGAGCGAGTGTCAAATCGACCAAGAATGAAAAATTTTGAGGTGGCTTTTAAGGTGGTTCGTGCGCACGAATCGATTTTATTTACGTTTTTAAATATGAAGAAAAATACACAGGGTTTTAAGGACTATGCGTAAAAGATCGTTTATCTTTCCACATAACTAATGAACGCTTCTTACGAAATTAATGAAAAGTACACAATAACAATGAAGTATATAATGGAGGTTTGGGAAAAAATTCGAGACGATTGTCTTACTATAATAATAAAGATGTATTACGTTAAAGATTGAACGAAATTGGTAACGAGCACAACCTCACATTTGCTTATTCGGCATTTTGTTTCTTCTTGACTTGGGCCATTCCTGTCATAGACTTTTGTCTTTTTATTAACCGGTTGACTGCATGGTATTGGATCATATATGTACAAAAAAAGTCGGGCAAAAAATTCTGGTTTTGTATCATATGTGTACATATTGAAATAACTTTTTCAATTTTCAACCGATTTGGACAAAAATTGGTATAAAATGGTTTTTTGGGTCGCTGAGTCGATTTTTGAACTTAATTTTCACCTCACTACCCTTGAAAATGGGGAAAATCGAAGGTTGAGGGTGAAATTTTTCGTTTTTTCAATGGATTTTCATGCTATATGACATGAAAATTTTTAGTTTTTCATCGCACTGAACTCTTTCATCGAAATCAAACAAAATTCGCTATACCCCCAAAAATGTGAAAAATAAGGGTTCAGGGTGAAATTTGTTAATTTTTCACTGCGAAAATTTCATGCTTTATCACGTGAAAATGGAATCAGCAACCTCGAAAACCCTCGGAAATAAAATATCGTGATTTTCGGTAACATATTGGCTCGTACCAGTTTTGGCCCAAAAACTGGAAAAAAGCTCACCAGTCAACCGGGTTAATATACTTTTTTCTTGATGCATTTCCCATTGTGTTCATACTCTTTGCGCTCTCTAACGCGATTTTTTACGAAAAAAAACTATAGTATTTTCCCGAGGGACGAATGAAATTTTGGGTTTGATCAGCGATGGATCCCCGATTAATTAAGGGCTTGTCATTTCATTCGCATAAGATAAATTCAACAAATTTATTTACAATTTCGAATTGATAAATCTAACATTAATTTAAAGTGATTATATCTTTAATTAGGGAGTAAAAATCTATCCAATTTATACACCCATAAAATACGCATCTTCGGGGATGATCTACCTTAAATCTGTTGGCAGCCACAATCGTTTATTTCTACACTTTTACGTTCAACTTTTGTTAACTTCGCAAAAATCATTTTTCTACGTATTATTTTAGAGTAAAACGAATATTCCAGGGTTGGAAGAGCTCTTACAATTAATTTGCAATTGTTTTACGATTATCTTCTCAAGCTCGTATTTGACGTTTGTTTTTCAGCCCCAATAATTAATACTCAGCCCTAAATGATTGCATCTGCGATTGAAAATGAATGGAATTCGGTATTAAAATGGAGCTTGCGTTCGTGCGAGTGATTCAAGGTGCATAATTCGATCGCGATTGTTCAGCGTCGATTGTGCACGCCTTTTTTCCTAAGAGCATACTAAAGCTCGATTATCCGGAGGGAGCTATTACACGCATTTACGCTTCTCCGTTCCCTGCGCAAGTGAAGCACTCACACAGGGCAACGTGCACGTGTGCAAAAAAAAGCTCTAACTGCCTCCTTAACGCGCTTTTACGCGTTTTCTCGTTACCGTAATCCCGGATGAAATGTTCGCTGAGCGCAACACAAGTAATCCGAAGCAAACTATATAAAAAGCTTCTTATCACAATCCTAGTCGTTTATAAAGTGTGTGCATGTATATATGTGTAATAGAAAAATAGTAAACACAGTTAAACGCGCGGAACTATTAGCGATAAAACGAGACTTTGGTTGGTTTTATACCTTGAGAAAGCCATTTTTACCTTTTTTTTACGATTTCATCCGTTTGATGGCCACGACGTGACGTGGTAATTAAAAAAATATAAGACGCGAACGAAAAAAATGAAGGAAAAATACTAAATTCATCAATGTCCTCGAATCTTCGACGTTTACAATTTTTTTTACTTTCCTTCTTGAGTGCTTTTCGACGCGCAGTAAATATTAGGCGATAAATCATTTCAAGTTAACTTCAAATTTCGAAATCCATTGGAATGTCACGTAGCTTTATATTTTCCGTGTTGACGAATTTATTCATTTATTTGTTTAAACTTTGTTCATTTTCTTTTTCAATTAAGGAGGGCCCTGCTTTAGAAAATAAAAAAAATCGATTTTTTTCGAGAATGTTCTTAGAATAGACGGAAATAACTCAACATTATAGCGAACTTTTCGGTATAGTTTCAAAGATATTTCAAAAGTATACAAAAACATTTTTTTAATTTGAGAATTACTAATTTTTTCATGGTTTATGCGAAAAGTCTGATTGTCGAAGTTCCTCAGCTGTGTACAATGTGGATATCGTAATTATTGTCTGAAACGAAAATTCCAAATTTTTTTCCATTTTCATATATTTTTTTCCCTTATGAACCTATGAAAACCCGAAAAAATTGCGAAATTCTATAATTTTAGCGAGTTTAAAAAAAAAATGTTTCTAAAGAAGAAGAATATCGCTCCAACGTACTGTAAATATAAAATTTCATAATTTTTACGAGTTTTTATAGATTTTCATATGGAAGCAAAATATATGAAAATGGAAAAAAATTTGGAATTTATGCTGCAGACAATAATTACGATCTCCGCATTGTATACGCAGCTGAGAAACTTCGATAATGAGACTTTGCACACAAACCATGTACAAATTAACATTTTTAACATTATAAAAAAGTTTTTGTATTTTTCAAGCATCCTTGAAACTATGCCAAAAAGTTCGCTATACTGAGTTATTTGCGTCTATCCTAAAAAAATTCCCGAAAACCATCGTTTTTTTTTTTTTACTTTCCAAAGCGGAATCCCCCTTAAGGAAATTTCGGTAACGGTTTCATATTCAGAGGCTTCAATCAAAGAGGATGATGAATAAAAAAAAAACTGAACGAGCTAAAACGAGAAAAATGAAAAATAGGCAACTGGTAAAGATTCGAATAGCATTTGAAGGGTGAAATGAGTTTGACGTACTTGCAAGACTTGCGGTGGTACGTCGACTCCGATCGTGGGCAGTGGTGCGGGTGGTACGGGCCTCGGTGGTGCAGCCGCTGGTCTGTGTTGTTGTAAACTTTGCCTAAATTCAGCTTCCCTTCTCTCTTGCTCTTGCAATTGTTCGCGCATCAATTGTAGCTTGAGTTGTGTCCGCGACGTTGGCGTCGCCGTTTTGAACGTCGGTGGGCTAAAAATAAGGTTTCCAACATTTTTAAAATGTTCCTGTCAACTCTTGTTCAGAAGAAAATTATCATCGCGATTATTTGACGGTTCGATAAATCTTGGGCCACATTTCTCCAAATATGCGTTTATAATAGCGAATGACCAACCGGTGCCAAATGATTTTTGCTGGGAGCGTTGCTCGGTCCTTCAAATTACGAAGCGATTATCCAGCCTGCCTATTCGTTCAATCATTCCCCCTCGAAATAATGATTTTTGTTTTTCAGAATCTCGAGGACCTTGACAACGTTTTGATGAATGATCTAATTAATTACGAATCCGAGCACCATAATCGGTAAAACAGCGAACATTATTGTCATTGGAGTGCGGAGCACGATACGAGGAACGACCGCAAGATAGCAGCGTGTGCTTCGAACTCTTGTTCAACTCCGCTCTCCGAGATGACTGCCAATTGTTCAATTTATAAAAGAATTGCGCTGAGGAATTTAATGAGAAAATGATTTGTTGATCGGCCAGTGAATGGCAGATCTCAAAAATGAATTATTTCGAGCAGCTTCGTCGCGTCGTATATTTCCTTCGCCGTGCGACTCAGTTTCACGGTTTTAAGGGAGCTTTCACGACGCGAAACGAGCCATGATCGTTCGCTTTCGCGCTCTCTCGCGTACAAACACGAGTGACGAGTTTAGACGGTTCGGACATTAATAGAATGGGGAGCTTTTCGCCAGGCTACCTTGAGCTTGACTTCTCTTCGCGGACGCAGCACGTAGCGCGTTCGTTAATCGTCACAACGATCACGGACTCGCGTAGTGAATAATACAGAAAGCCCTTCGTCGTTAAGCAATCGAGCCTGGAGAACGAGCAGGAAAGATTCGCAATGCGACGAAGAAAGTCCATTTATAAACGACCTTTGACACAGCAGAAGAGAAAAAGCTCCGAAATCTTTGCTGCTTTCTCAAACTGTCATTTTCGTTAGTTTTCGTTGGTCAAACTCCAATGCACTGTTAAAAAAAAATTCTTTTTCCAAGTAATTCAAATTATTTGAGGGAAATTCATTGGCTACTAAAATATTTTCATTTGGGTTGGATAAAAAAATATTTTACGTCCAATAAATCATTTTTTTGGCAGTTATTGATTAGTCGTTATAATAAAGGTTCTTGAAACTAAATACCGTTATTTAAATTAAATACAGAATTGCTGCCAATAGCAAATAATATATTTTCGTGGTAAATAAATAATATTTTTGGTGACAATATTTTATTTTGATGACATACATGGAAATTACTCATGAAAAATATGCAATATTTTTCATTGGAAACACGCAACGTACTTGAAACAAGTAATTGACTTTTATTCCAGCAATCGCATTACTCTTCGGTATAAAAATAAAAAACTTTAATCGAAAAAATTTGTATTCCAGGAAGAAGAAAGAAATTACTTTCTAAATTAAGATTGTACATTTTTTTCATTTCGAACAAAACATACTTTGGCTGCAAAAATTCGAAAGCTCTGTCGAAATTTTTATTTAGTCAGCCGAATTAAATTGACGCATTGTTTGTAGTGAACGTGCAATCTCGTCTATTAACGGTCCATTATTTTTAAGAAATTTATATTTGTTTTCATAAAAATATTAAATTTATGTCAAAAACATATTTACATGGAAACAATAATGAATTACTAGATAATATACAAGTAATTCATTTATTTGCATTAAAAAAAAGTTACTTGTTTGAAAAAAATTTTTTTAACAGTGTGAGAACGAATGATAAACTATTTCATTCGACTCGCCAGATATAGTTGTACGAAATATGCTGAAGGTCGCGGCGGAAGCTATCGAATAGCCAAAGGCAGAATGACAGCCGTCTAAGAGCGCAGGGATGTCTTGTAAAGCATTTCTAATTAAAGAATCCAATGTCATAGTCGAGAGAAAAAGAAAGAGGGAACAGAGAGAGAGAGAGAGAGAGAGAGAGAGAGAAGAATAGAAGCTGATTCTTTGGCAAATTTGTGGTCCGGTTCGAGCCAGTTGGTTCAGATATGATGAGGATCAAGAGATAATTAATAAGAGCGAGAGATGCAAAGGAGGAGGAGGAGGGATAACGCTTTGGTCGGGGGGGTTCGTCGAGGAAGGAGGGAAAAAAGAATAATCCGAATTAATCGAATCTCGGAGAGTCTCTTTGGTGATTGTTCAATGACAGGGGTGATCGAGGATGGAGGAAAGTAGCCTTGTCAAAGCCACAGTCCGGATGATCCAACGTGGCGGGGAACGAGAAGAGAAAGATCTGGGTTAAAACGGAAACAAAGAGGATCGGGATTTCTTGTGAAGGGATGAAGACACTGACTCGGTGGGGCTGGAGGAAAAGAGAGAAAAATCTCAAGTTTCGAGAGTATAACCAGACGACAGAAGTTTTAATACTCCAGGGATGTTTCCGTTCGTGCGGAAAGTCAATAGAATATTTTCATAACGAGGTCTCAGCAGGTCGGGGGAGGAAGGATGCTGCGGCCCTCTCGGTCTCACTCCCTCTGCGAGCCTCATTTTCATCCCCTCAGCAGCTATTCCCAAGCCCTCGACGCGCATCCTCGCACCCTCTCGGACTCGCCACCACCCTCGAATTCCGCCAAGTCCTTTTCAGACTCTCCTCTTCTCTCGCACTCATTACGCTCTCATTTCTTTCTGCCTTATTTTATTCGACTCATCCCTCCCCCTGCCCCTTTTCTGTCAGCGGAGAATCTTCACCAAGAAGCTTCTGTGCAATTAAACGTCGTTAGAAATTAAAAATTCCTCCCGCCACAGCTTCCGACGTCGGGAAGGTACGACGTCCGAGACTGGACAAGTTGGAAAGTCCCCTATAAAGGAGAAAAAAACTAAAAGGAATACGAGAGACGAGGGTGAACGCAGGGGAGAGACAAACTCGACATAATAAAAGTGTTAAACTTTAAAGAAAAAAAAACTAACGTCCTCCTCTCCAGGGGCTTCTCGCGAGTACCAAGAATCTCGCCTCCGTTCTCTCACTTTCTCTTCTTCTCTCTCTGTATCCTTTTACGCTTTTCTTGACCCTACGAATCTTTCTGGCTAAACCTACTCCCAAACTAGTATATACACACTTTTACGAATATCTTTGACCCTCTCTTACACTCGCTCTGCTCGCCCTAATTATAGTTTTACAACTTTACAAAATATAACACCAGCCCCCTCAAGTATATTGCTCCTGTCGTATATGCATTTTGCTCTCGGGACCTCTGATCACAATTTACGGCCGGATTATACCTACGAGCTTCACCTGCGAGTTCAACTTAAACAACCGAGAAATCAAATGTTAAGTGGGAAAAAAAGGAAAACTGATTTTTTCATTCCAACGATACGAAGGGGAAAAAATCCTTCGATTCGCCGTTGTTTGAAATATGTCAAAATATCATGAAACACTGAGATGAAAATTTGACAGATTCTACAATTCTTCTGTTGAATACCAAATAAATTCGTTCATTCGCGACTAAATCATGAACATTTTTTTACTGCTAATCTTATTTTTATATATTTTTATAATTTAATTATATATTAATCATTCGAAAGTTTCAATAATTTCATCTTCAAATTAGATTTTTAATGAATCAATATTAAAAAATAGAAAATAAAAAAATTTCTTTAAATTGAACCGAACGTTGCCCACGTGCTTCAACAAATATTTGTCTGGATGTTAAATGAATGAGTCCATTCCAATGGCATTTCGGTGCGTCTCCAGCCAAGCTCCGGAAGATCGATTCGTTTCAACATTTACGAAGCACGTGATATTACATTAGAAACGAAATTCATTTAAATCAACAAAATATGGTTCCTAAGTGAAAAGGGCATTGAAAACTGGAAAAATTCTTGAACAGTTCGTGGTCGTGTTATTGATTTAATCCAGCCTCCGAATCCGCTTTGTGCAAACATCGATGGCTGTTTTAATGGTCGAAATAAACGTATAAACATGCCACCGGAAGAAATAAATGGAAGGATGACTGTCCGTGCACAATATGGCTGCCAAGTTTACCGTTGATGACGGTAAAGTGATGCGGTCTATCGAGTTTTCCGCAATACCGAATTTAATGCTTACACAAAGGTCCGAGGTTGCTTGCTCGTGGCAGGCTCTCTGCTCTCGGTGGAATTGTGGCCTCCAGGCAAAGAGGTAAAGAGAGTGATAGAGGGAGAGGCTCCAAACGATAAGTGAACCGAGAGGCCGAACAAGGAAACCGCACATCGGTACTATCCTCAGTTTAGTTCCCGACTATGGTTTTCGGTCCGATGGGACTGGAAGTTAAACCAGAGCCGCTGGCTACTAGCCCTGGTGGTTTCTAGGGAGAGAAGAAGATGCGTGACCCGCCCGCGCCGAAAATCTCCATTCGAGTCTTTGTCACGAGATAACGGACGAGACGAGAGATATTTCCTCGAACGAAAAAGAAAGATCGCGGCGCACTGAGAATGCGGTGAAATGGGGAAAGGAATGAGACGGAGAAAGCAGAAAAACTATGTGAATTGGGCTGCTGGGGGAGGCCGAGGAGGAGAAAACGAAGAGCCGGGATCTTTACGACTAAACTTTCCCCCGTTTATAGAGCCGAGTTTGTGCGGGAGGAAACACATCTCGGATTCTCTCGTTGTCGTACCGGAAGTTCACGTGTTGGCACTCAATTTCCTCTCATCGTACAATCCTTTTTTTCCCCTTTTCTTCCTTCACCTTCACCTCCACGAGGTTTTCCAAGCGACATTTTCCTTACCTCGATAAACTACCCGATCTAATGTTCTCCGCGTTTCCAACGGATTATTGACGGATACTATTTTCGAGGCTTCGCGAGAAAAGCTTACCTGCAAACGACAAGTGCAATAACGCCAATGTTATTTTTACGGAATCGCGCGCGCCTTTTCAACATGATTTTTCATTCAAGTCGCCTGCTCCGATCGAAATAAAAACCAACGTGAAATCCCACTGCAAAGTCCCTTCAAGGTTCAATTTCGCATCGAAACGAACCAACGACGAGCAAATTTAACGGAGCCAAATAATGTTAAGCAACGGTCCCTTGATCATCGCGACAAAATCCTGTCGCGATATTCCTCGTCAAGTTCTGACTTCAGAACCGAGCCCCAGAAAAAATTTCACCGCCACCAATTCATCGAGCCACCCTACCGACTGTTGGGTTTCCCTTAAGGAGTTTCGGTACAGGCGGTACAATATTGCCATGCTAAACCACGCTAAAAACATAAAAAATTTCAAAAATTTCTGAATTCTATAACATTTGGTGAACATATATATTCTTTAGTGCCAAATTTGACAAAATACAAATTTTTAAAGATTTTTCTTCTACACAGTTATCGAGTAATTGATCACTAAAGTTCACGTGTTTAAGCATAGCGTTTTTCCATATATATATAGGTATACATTCCCGGCATAAGAAATCTGTTTTAATGCGTAATTACTCGATAACCAGGTAGAAGAAAATTTTGAAAAAAATTGTGTTTTCGCACTTGATGTTGAAGAACATTATCACCAAATCTGATCAATTTCTTAATATTTATACTTCTGTACCGAAACTCCTTAATATTCACGTCAATTTTCATAATAATGACGAACTCTGACGGTGCTCGGACTAGGAAAATATAATCAGCTTCTCCAACGACCCGCCACTCATCTCACAAATGGTCACGAGCATCGGGAGTAATAACGTTCTTGACCTCGTGCCGCATGAAACCGAAGGGCAATTGGTTTTGGAAAAAACATGTAGTTTTTCCTCGTGCGCGCGGTAAGATCGAACTGAGTTGTCCGAATGGCTAACATAACAGAGCGTGAAGCGAGCAAGCCGGGGGAGTGGGCAAATGGTTATTTTGAACGATGGGGAAAAGTATCAGAGAGTCCGACTGCGTTGAAAACATCTTTGAAAGTTGATCCAGCGTTCGGAGGCATATCGCCGGGATCGGGCTCGCCGTAATATAACAATGATTATGTCCATGCCGGTAATAATAATGATAATAACGATGGTAATGATAATAATCGTGATAAGCTCCGGGGAATGGTGGAACCTTTCCTTGGCGATTTTCTTTAGCGAGGGGTGAGGGCAGGCGAGAGACGTCGAACGAGGAAAGAGTTGTGCGGAATGGGTCCAAACGGGGGAAACTCCGGGGAGAAAGAAGGAAAACTGAAAGGCGAGAAAGGCCGAGGGAGGTGAAGAAAAGTTTGGGAAAGTTTTAGCCATCCGTACTTTGGACGTACCAGCAAAAGAGAAATAAGAACGAAAGGGGCTTCGAGAAGAGCGCGAATTCCGGTGGAAGAGCAAGTGTGTCCTCTGCGCGAAGATCACCGCGAGGGTTCGAGAGACCCGCCGTTATATACCCGGAAGAAAAAGGAAAACGGGAGCAAAAGTTCTTTCTCCGTGCAGCGAGTCGTTCATTTTTTTGCCTAACCTCATGCGAAGAGACGCCGGAGATTTGGACAGAGCCGTGCAGCCAGCCGATCTCTCCGTCTCTGTCACACACACACTCAAACACACACACACACACAGCCTCACACAATTTTATTCTTTCCTTGCGAACGTTACTGGGGGGCTGAAAAAAACTCGGGAGAGCCAATCCTGGCCCGATTGTGAGATCGAAGTCACCGGGCAACGACGACGACTTGTACACCGAGATTGCTCTCGACGAAATGATTTTTCAGTCCTATATATCTCGATGCGGGCACTAGTAAGTGGACGGTATGCAGAGAAAAAGCTGCGACGGATGTCGCCAAAAACCAGAGACTTCGTGCGGCTTGTAGCTCAGTTTTTTCCTCTGGCTAAGGGGGATTCTGCTTTAAAAAGTCAAAAACATCGATTGTTTTCGGGTATTTTTTTAGGATAGACGAAAATAACTCGGCATAGCGAACTTTTGGGTATAGTTTTAAGGATATTTAAAAAGTAGAAAAACATTTTTTTAATGTGAAAAATACTGATTTGTACATGGTTTGTGTGCGAAGTCTCATTGTCAAAGTTTCTCAGCTGCGTACAATGCGGAGATCGTAATTATTGTCTGCAACATAAATTCCAAATTTTTTTTCATTTTCATATATTTTGCTTCCATATGAACCTATAAAAACACGAAAAAATTGCGAAATTTTATATTTACAGTACGTTGAAGCGATATTCTTCTTCTTTAGAAACGTTTTTTTTTTAAACTCGCTAAAAATATAGAATTTCGCTATTTTTTCGGGTTTTTATAGATTCATATGGGAGAAAAATCTATGAAAATGGAAAAAAAATTGTAATTTTCGTTTCAAACAATAATTACGATCTCCACATTAATATACACAACTGAGAAACTTCGACAAACAGATTTTGAGCACAAACCATGTACGAATTAGTATTTCTCACATTAAAACAATGTTTTTGTACTCTTGAAATATTCTCGAAACTATAACGAAAAAGGTCGCTGAGTTATTTCCATCCATCCTAAAAAAATTCCCGAAAACAATCGATTTTTTGACTCTTTAAAGTAGGATCTCCCTTAAGGGCCCAATTCTGCGTGCTTGATCCACCATTTTTAGCAATAATTAAAAAAAACCATTCCAATTTGTTAATCGTCCACTGAAAATGGAGTCGAAATTTCAATGTGAAATCTTTACGATTCAACGGCAACGCGCGGCTGATCCTTTCCTGGTGCGAGAAATCTATGCAATAACTGCGCGAATCGTCGAAGTGCAAAGTTATTGAAATTCGGAATAAATGAATCGTCGGAGGTTTTAAATTCGATAATATGGGACCACTTGGACTTTCGTAATAAAGCAAACGGCGTAACGGGCTCGTCGGCCTCGATGTAATATCCGGCACGGTCCGTTTCCAAGATGACGTCAAAAGCTCCGCAAGCGCTTAATCGGCGAACAAACGCCCGTGACTGTTTCGATGTTCCACGCCATGGAATATGCCCGCAACCACCATTTAGACTCCGTAACGGAGAAGAGAAGACACGAGAAAGCGAGAAACTAGGAAAGGGAGGAAGATAGAGAAAAAGAGACAGCGAGGGGTTATAAATAGTGATGAATCTGGTCGCGAGACGGCTTGGGACGCTTGACTTTCGAGGCGAACGCGTTGGATAAGGTCGCGTAAAGTGTGTGCTGGCTGTTGAACGCGCGAGGCTGCAGAGATCCGCAAATAGAGCTTTTTCGCGAATACGTATTTTGGGGCAACAGGTTATTCAGATTTGCTGCCGGAAGAAAGCCCCAATTTTCCATCTTTTAACGCGATTATCCCTAAATCGAAGCGGATCTCGAAAGCTTCCATCCGCAGCTTTATGGATGCGAAAATTCACTTGGAAATGCGACCGATTTGGTGGAGCAGTTAAAGCTTTAGTGAACCGTCACAACGCGCCCGGAAACCGCTTCGTGAAAGCAGTCACTGAAACGACCTCAAATACGACCTTGGATTCGACGCGCGACCTGACCTACCCATACCTGAGCGGTACGTGACCTGGAAACGAGGACTTTGACCATTTTAGTGGGACGGTTATAAAAACGGAAGGTCAGAAACGTTTGAAATCGTCTCTGAGGTGAGGGAGACGTTTCTGCGAAATTTGCAGAGTCATCGCCGAAAAACACGAGCGTTTTCGACCCGCTGACTTGTTCGAAGCTTTGTTAACGGCATGAACTTCCCGTTTATGCTCAGCCGCCCCGTGCGTCTCGAAATTCTTCGCGAAGACAAAAACCAATTTATATCAATCCAATCGCTCCTCGAAGACGACGGTTTTACAATATAAGCCGAATGATTGATCGAACGAAATGCTGATTCCCTCGTCAGTTATGTTTCCATAAATCGTTATCGTGTTTGCCTTATCGTCTGTCGTTACAGCCGTAAAGATAAAATAAATGAAAACACAAACGGCGAGCACGTTAATTAAGTGATAAAGCGCTCCGGCACCGTCGGGAAGCGACTTCTCGTTCAGGCCTCTCAAACGCGTCGTGATTTTATTTGACTTGTGTCATTAAATTTACGAATCGCTGTCCAACCGAACGAATCGGCAGGCTCGCGATTTCCCGAGGTTCACCAACTCCGGATTCCGCAGCGAGCAGCCTCGAAATTCGAACGATAAAAAACACGCGTTGACGATCGAGACTGAAAAGTTTCGGACCCGCATAACGAGGCTCGAAACCTCGACTTTATATTTTCATACCAAAAAATGAATTTCCGAGAAAATTAACCAAAATCTTCGCTACGCGGAACAGAACAAAAATGGAAACAATGTTCGTCGAAGTTTCATAGGTTTTCGAAGCTTTCAACAAGACAAATTTTTTTCTTCGTACCCCCTTAAAAAAACAGCCGAAACACGCGAGTCCGAAGGGGGCTTGTTCTAAATTTCCAATCGTGAATTGTCCGACACAGCGCAGCCCGCAAGAGTGTCGGCGAACGACAAACCAATTTTCCATTTGGCGAGATGAGATCTTACAGAGAGGAGGCTGCTCGGACAAACTAGCGGTTGTCGGTCAAGTGCTTTTATCCCATCACGCTGAGCAGGAGAGAACCGAGCGTTTTCATAGTTGTATCGCCGTATGGCGTTCGTGCTCGTTTCTCTTCCCATCGCGCGTTCGTAGTTCACTCTCACTATTGATTAAACTATACCCGCGTTTATCTCTGTGTGTATACGGATTTCGTACGTGGTTTTACGTGGACGTATACACACCGAGGGAGAGAGACAACATAATTGCTTCGTATTTCTCTCGCACTGCCTCCCCCTCTCTTTCATCCGGTTCTCTTCCTGCGCTCTCCCCTCTCTCGCTCACGTATCTCCCTTTTTGCTGATACATCACATACACTTTAATAGCCACAATAGCAGAGAACTTATGTTACGAGTCAGCTCGTATTCCCAACGGAAAATGGAGAATGGACCACATTAGTCGACGCCGATCGATCCTCGCTAAAGTTCAACGCGGTAAACCTTTACTCTCGTTTCAGCATGCAAAATCATACGTTTCTCTCGCCTTTTTCTCCCCCTGGCCTCTTGTTCAATGCTCGCTTATTTGTAGCCACGAAGTTACGGAAAGTTCACGCAATTTTTCCATTCTTGTAATCAAACTTTACTAAATCTTGTCCAGATGACACTGAACTTGTGCAGAAGGTAGAATTCTCATGGTCGAGTTATGGAGGAAGAGTTCATATCTGGTAATCGAATTAACAAAGAGATTTCGATTTTAAAATTTGAATAGAGTAACGAATAATTAAAAAATGGCGTTTCAAATCTTCAGGCCCGAGGATACTTTGCTCGTGAGAAAAAAATTCAAGCGGATTCTCCAAATTGAAACGGTCTCTCACGCACTTCAGTGGTTTTCCCATCTTTATGAAATTCGCAGGCATTGGCGAACAGTTGTTGCAGAAACTTTCATAAGTGGTAGAAAAATATCTGAAGAATATGTTTACAGCTTCGTAAAATCTATTCAATACTCGTTCGCAATTGATGATTTTTCTCACGAAAAATGGTGATTGTTGGGAGGTCGACCCACGTCTTACTTTCACGATTGCAACGCTGGAAGCGCGCGCTTTTGAAACCGGAAACTACCGTCTTCCGATCGACGCAACTCGCACTAAAGACTTGCAATAAAATATGAAGGAAGGGTGGGAAAATATTGATGTAATTAATAAAAATTTATTTTTTTTTCGCCATTTCTGCCATCCTGTAATTATGCCAAGCGTTTGAACACTGATTATGGCGTGAACGCGCGTGAAAAGTTCTGTCAATAACAGAGCTGTATTGACAGTACAGGTTACGAAGTCGCGGCGTTGCCACTGGGCCGACAGCGCTGGTCGGAATAATTTTTCTTTTGACTAACTCAGTACCAGATGAACTTCCTTAAATCTCTGCAGTATATAAACTGAAATGAAATTTTGTGTTAATTCATTTTGCAATTGCACAGTTGAGCGATATGTTGGTTTATTGAGATTGAAAGACACGAATGAAAATGCTCTCAAATGGGTTTCCCTGCTTCATTGAAACCATCACGTCCGATGGGCCTTTAATCTTGCAACTTGTCCGGGCTACTGCATACGAGGTGCACTTTGCTCGAAGAGCTTTTCAAACGTGCGAAAATCAATTTTGAGATAAAACACGAGGCTCTCTGTAAATGGTTTATTCTTGAAACGGTTTGTGCGAGTTTTCAGCGGACAATGAGGACGCTGAAACTCACGGAAGAAGTCTGAGACGCGGGGCATATCACTTTTTCACGGAAAACACTCGAGAATTATTCATTTGGCAAAGTAACCTGCAGCCTTCGAGTCTCTTTTCCGCTGGTACTCTCTTATACTCTCTTTTTAGTGGCGCACTCGAGAGGGTACTTTGGGATGCTGAGGTAGAGAAAAGCCAGCGAACCAAAAGACGCGCTCCTTCAGAATTTCCTTCGATCCCTTTTAGCTCATGATTACATAATTGTAAATCGGAGCAAAAAGTCGATGAAAATATTGGAAAAAACGCCGATACGTCATTGGAGAATAACGGTTCGGTGGAGAAAGAACGCGTTCCAATTTCCTCGTAGATATAAGACGAACTCTCGACCCGAACGAAAACACATTCCGCAATTAGTGACATAATAACTCTTTGAAAACGAAGGAGAGAGTGGAACAGGAAAAAAAGTATTCGCGACTAGCGGGAACGCGTTAACGAATAGGGAGGTGTGAAAATTGCTTGAAAAGTCAAATTCGACGAAAACAACGATGAATTCATGGACAAGAGGCTCGTTGGCTCAATTACATACATGCGAAAAATAAAGTTTCAAATCCCCGCATAGCTTTGACACGGTGCTGCATGTGCGAATGCGATTAAGGGCCAAAGGTCAGCGTGAAACGATTCCCGCGTCACGGAAGAAATTACGTTTTTTTTCCTAAGAATTAAAAAATGAAACGTTTCCGAGCGAAATGTGAATGCGTGTGTGAGGAGCAAAAGAAAATGGGGGTCAGGTGCTGACTCGAGCTCCGGCAACTCGTGCGTAAAGAGCATTTTCGACATTAATTTCAGACTTTCGCGGAAAAGAGAACGGGCGCGGAATCGCGTTGAAGAAACTCAGACGACGCGGGCTACGAGGAGAAGAAGTATTTAGCGCGACGGGAAAACCCGGTAAAATATCCGCCTCTCATTTCCCCGGGTATTAATTCAACCGTCTCCGTTTTAATTACTGGACGAAAAATGTTGCGATTTATTCATCGCGACGTCATTATACTAAACATTTCTGTGGAATGGAAATACGCTTTCAACGTGTTCGCGAGTGTACGAGTGCGTCAGTGAATCAGAGGAAAAAACTAATGCTCTCGCGGGCAACTTCGTGCTGCTGGCAAACCCTGCGGACACGGAATGGAATGAAAGTTAACGAATGAAGGCAGCAGACGCCCGGATAAGTGCCGAACCTTGAGGACTCCTCAAAACTCAACACCTACGGGCAAATTTATTACAATTTAGATAAAAAGCCAATTGGGTTGCATCATCTCCGAATGCTTCCCAGCAGTATTCAAAAGGCACCTGTCAAGCTGCATGACTTTCCTACCGACTTTCGACCACCATTTTTTATCGTCCAAAAACATTAAAACTCTAGGAAAAATACCGGTCGTAATCGGAGCTATCAGGACCGCGTCATTCGTCGAGTCCTCGCGTTATCGTTCGATTACAAAATATTTTTTTATACCACATCGCTCTAGTTTCTAGGGGAAAATTGTGAGAAAATTCCCAAAAAAAATTCCGTTGGCTCAAAAGGGGAATTATTTAAAGAGAGAGAGAGAGAGGACAGAGAAAACGAAAATCTCGAGTCCGATAGATGGAAATGATTTTGACGAATTGAGAAAAACTGCCCCAAACGTCCCTTAAAATTGACGGCCGCAAAAAATGAGCAATGAAGATTGCAATTTTGCACCAAACTACGCCTTCGTTCGATTTTCGAAAGCAAAGTTTGATTTTCGGAGCAAAAGGTTCTCGGATGCGTCACAAAGATCACGATTTTCGTTCCCACGATCGCTCACGAATTATCAAAAGTTTCGAAAATTCTAACCAACAGACGCAGTTTCGAAACGTTCCGTTGGAACGAATCTCGAATAACTCAACGTCCCTCCATTTGGGAGCGAGTCGAATAGATTCTCAGGTATTGACTTTGAAAAATACGAGTTTAGCACGCTCGGGTAATCCTTGCTCTCGCCGCGGGCTGCCGCTATCTCCGAAGCTCGTTTTCAGTCATCCTGCTCGCGCGTCTACCGCAATGCGCGCGTTCCCCATCGACGTTTGTCGCTTTGTTCGTTACCGTCTCATTGGGAGCGTGGTGCCAATGCGACAAACATATCCACAGAGAAAACGAATTTGTTTTGTCTGTTGAGGATATATTATTTTTCAATAATTTTCAAAGTATTCAGGCTCCGATTACAAACAGCATAACATTTTTTAAATTTTCCTATTTTTCGTCCCTTCAATTCTCAAGAGTTTCATGTGAACAGCAAAAAGTGACGCACGTGAGAATTATATTTCGTTTTGTTTTCGAGTGTTGTTCATCATGTCAGACTAGCACTTATTCATAAGTAGAAATGTACTGTAAATCACAAATTTTCACTATTGGCCTACTCGGGTTAGCAAAAAAAGGCTGAACCCTGCAAAAATTCCCGTGCTCAATTTCATTGTTAGAATCTTTGGGGGGCCAGTGAAAGTCTAAATTCCAACGGTGCGTCAGCCGCCATTTTGAACTTAAGCCAAAACGGTTTTTGCTTAATAACTTTGCCATTTTCAATTTTTCAAGAAAAGTCTAAATGGTGAAGTTGTTGTAAATTGAATTCTCTAAAATTTATTTGTTGCAATTTTTTTTGTATAATCGATATTTTTTAAGTTAAGCGGCAAAATAGCGAAAAAGTATTATTATCGAATTATCTCGTTTAATATTAACTTTTGGGCATAAATGTCCTACAACAAAGTTGCAGAGAATTAAATTCCCAAGAAATTTGGTCGTCACGACTTTTTTCGTAGAATCAATATTTAAGGTGCTGCTTTTAATGATCCACCCTCCTTAACAATATAAACATTTGAAGTGACTGAAATGATTTTTGACTATGCTTATAGAGAAAAAGACTCCCAAGTCTGTTGAATAAAAGGTATTGGTCTTTTTACTATGGTGGATAGAACAATTCTTATTACTGCTCTTTGAATTAATCCTGCAATTCGGTACGTCCCCGAAATACCATATTCCTAGAACTTTCCTCTAGAATTTTCGGCCTTGTTTTCTCGGTGTATGAACAAGCGTAGGGGCTGATGATTCGTAGCACAGTTTTTCAGGAAACGATTGACGAGAGTATGAGATTCCGGGGCAAAAATGCTTCCTCGAAAAGAATGAAATTCAAAAAATGAATTTTTTTTTCAAATGAGGAAGCGCAGCTTTCAAAGTTGCAGGAGAATCCACCTCGAGTTTACCTCGAGCCAAGAATCGCGCAGTGATTTGAGCTGCGTCGTCAGTTTTCCAGTCTAAAGGCTCATAGAATTGTAGATCTCTTGCGACAAACGCTTCGACAATGTTCAGGGTTTCTCATTGAAAGAAACGCCTCCGTTTCGTGTGTACGTGCTCACACGTGCTGTCTTTAGAGAATCGAATGAGAAGATGAAAAGAAAACTAGAACGGTTTGCGACGCGAAAGAATTCGCCAGTGATTCGTGTCTCGATTGGAAGAAGAGGCTCGTTGACGTAATTCATAAAAAAAGAATAAAAACTGCGCGACATAAGCAGCCCGTTGAAGCGCAGACGAACACGCGCCCGCGCACACTTGCCCGCCTACTTAATTCTCATGGAGCTTATCCCGCCAATAAAATCGACTCGGACATCAATTATATTGGTAGAAAAAAGAAATGAATTGTCCTCTATTGAGACTCCGGACGACATGCCACTTCGTAAATTTTATTGCATTTGTTGAAGCGGTTAAGCGAACGCGCTTTCATTGACCCAACTGACTTTCGATTCTGAGATCATTACCGCGATATTAATGCACGTTGTCATTTGAATAACTTTTATTTTTCGATTAACCAAGAGCGGTTGGAGAAGTGGAAGGTGACTCTGGAAAAACGTAATTTCTCTGACAACATGAGCGCCGGGGATGCTGTTCTCGGAGGTGATTTTCAGGACGGAATAAATCAGAAACTATTCGAGCCTTTTGATTGTTGGTTTTGTACAGTTTTATTGATGTATCAGACTTCAACATTATCGCCGGGAAAGTGTCAATAAAATTATCTCACGAATTCACGACATTCCGTAACGCGGAGAACGCTGTAAATTCATCACCAAAAAGTTGGACGTTCCGCATCCACCGGAAATATCAATGCGATTTATTCGCAAAAGTATTTTGAGCAACGATACTGTAAGCAAGCAGAAAATGTCATTTCTACAGAACGAGAAAAGCTCGATTTCGATTATCAAATTTTCTTACGTTTTTTTCGCTCCTTCGACAAAAATAATCTAAATTTCATTCGCTTTTCACCGGACTATTGTTAGTGAAAAACAGTGCACCGAGTCAAGACTCGATCAGCCGAAAGATTATCAAAAAATCATAGTCGCCAACTGTAAAAGCATGTTTCGTAGAATCGACAAATGTGTGTACACACTTTCAGTAATGAAACTCAAACAGTTTCAAGCTAATTTCATCTCGACAATCATCTCCGAAAACAAGATCGTTATGCAGCCTCAAAGTTTGAGAAACATTTATTTTTACGATCGAAACAATAATGCGTCGCTAATATTGTGCCACACATTGCGGCATTTCTTTTTAGTATCACTACTAAATTTAAGAATTTTTCAAATGCCTCAATCAAATAATAACGTTCATCGAAAAACATCTTGTAAATTAAAACGAGCAATAGAATCACTTCATTTGATCGAATTCATTTTAATTAAATTAAATAATAAATAAATAAAAATAAAATTCAAAGTTCAATTTAAATTAATCGAATACCGTGAAATCTCGCTGCGAAGCAAGTCCATTGATTATTTCAAAGGCGGTGATTACTATATCACGATCGCCGCCAGAACTTCATTACACGTTTTTCAAATAATGGAACAACCACTGAGAAAAGTTTGTTTGCGCTAATATTGAACAAAAAACCGATTCCCAATATAATCATTTGAAAAGCTGCGCTATCAGCTATCCAAAATATTTGCCTCAATTTTTCTCATCTCTCGCGAGCATTGAAAAAATCCAATATTTCGAAAGCACTTCGCCCAACACTGGCAAAGCTCTCAATAAGAAACGTAGTTTCTCGTCAATCCCCCAAAATAGAAAGCGAAGACGTGGTGAAAAACTGTGACGAGAGTGCTCGAAGGCAGGTGGGGGGCGTAGGTGAATGTCAATGCGAGAATGCCTATAGACGCGTGTTTAGAACGAACATTAAAGCGAAGCTCTATATTGTAGTGATTAGTTCTCGAGATGTCCAGTACCAGCCTTGAGGTCGAGTAGCACGCGGTGGACGTCCAACGACAGCGAGGGTCGCGTTAGTGGTGGAGGTTGTCGGGGTTGTCGGTGCGGTAGAAGCGATTAATCCGGCATTTCCATCAGGCTGAATGCGGGTATCGAGATTTTGATTGGGGGACGAAGTGAGATTGGAATTGAGAAGGGAACTTTTGGAAGAGTTGGGTGAGGAGCTCGCGAGGGAAGATCGAGTCGGGAGGGGCGGTGGGGGCGGGGGCGGTCGTCGGGGTGGAACGGGGGGTGGGCTCGGTGGTTGCCGATCGACGATCGACGGGTCCATCTCAAGAATCATTCGTAAGTCCTCGTCGATGCCGATGTTAACGCGGACGCGTTTTTCCCGGGGATTGTCGAGGGGCAGCGGATGTTCCTGGTGCTGTTGGAGGGATCGGTGAGTCTTGAGGTCGTAGTAAGAGCCCGAGTAGTTTGTACCGTCGGTAGGAAAGCTCGAGGAACGTTCGTTGTTGTGAGCCAATGAAGTCGGATAATAGGAAGAGAGGGAGGAAGAGCCCGAGGAGTTGGTGGGGATCGAAGAAACTTGTGAGTTCGGGTGGGACCTGCTGGGCTCGTAATTTTCACCGGGAGTATAGAGGAATAAATCCTGATTGAAGGATGCGCTGTTGAGAGGCTTCGAATTGGTGACTGATCGTCGACGATGATTTTGTCGCGAGCGGCGCGGATCTTGAGGGTTGGAAGAGGGCGCGTCCGCGGGGTAGTTCGTCGCAGCCGTTCTCGTCGCCGTCGCGGTCAACCTCGTGCTCGACGGGTCAATGTTTCTAGTTTTTGAATCCGTCTCGTAACATGAACGAGCCTCGACGGGAGGAAGCTCGAGAGAGTCCGTCGGTGCAGATTGCTGATGAAAGCTCGGCTTGGCCAAGGAGGACGAGGGGAGCTGAGGCAATGCGGACGACAGCGACGACGACGTGGACGCGCTTCCACCAGTCGTATTCCGATGATCGTTTATACGATCAAGACGCGATACGAGCTCCTCGAATTCGACGATTTGGCGAGTTGCCTTCGAGACGGCGCGCATGTCCACAGCCCGCTGCAGGGCTTCCCTTATTTTCTACCTTCAATTCTCCGAGTTCCAACTATTTTTCCAACCCACCATCACACCGCGTTTTCCCACCGATTAAAAACACGCGCGCGTGCGCACCCCGATCGGTCTCCCAAACGCGATGATAACGAGCGACCAAGATCGAACGTCTCGGGGCGACGCGATCGTACTAAAACGGATGGACCATTGCCCGAAAGAGTTGGCGCGATGAGCATATACTATCGCACGCTATAGCAATCATTTCGTTGACGAAATACACGCACGGCGCGATGAGCTTTCGAGTTAAGCTCCGCTCCGACCTAACCCAAACTCGGGAGCGAGAGACGTCTAAGCCAAAAGAAAAATCGGACGCGAAAGAAGGGACGAGGGGAAGAGAAAAAGAGAGAGACGAAGAATCCCAAATATCCATCTCGACGTTCGTGCACCTGTGAGCTTGTGTGCAGCGGTTATACCACCGGATTTCGAAGCATCTTCCGAGCACATACCTTCGGATTTATACGTCGAAAGCACATTAGGTAAATACGAAATCGAGCGAGGCAGTTTCCCGGAAATCGTAACCAAAAACGTGCAATTCACCGCGACGTTATTTGCTGAGGTAACACTGCGAGGAACAATTGATCCAGAAAATTAGTTGTCTCCTCGTTGCAATGAGGGAAGTCAGCACTTTAAAATAGACTCAACGAATCGCTTCTCCGCGCGACGAGTTGCTGTAGGAAAAGTTGTGGCACAAAGTACCTCTCGGTGCAACGGAAAATTCTTTTAAAACTGCGCAGAGTTTTTCTTCAAAGGTATCCCACGTCACTCTCAAGAGTTTTCAGAATTTTCAGCGCACGTGCGAAACACACATTCATAATAATAATAAAAACAGATATAAACGAGCCCAGCGTGTGTTTATGCTTCGGGAGAATCAAGCTCCGAGCTCCGTGCGTACGTGGCACACCCACGTCAGCCCGATCATTTCAAAGAGTCCGTCGACTCTCCGGTATATTTGGAGCTCCCAAGGACGCACAAAGCAAAACGCTTTTTACGTCTATCTCGCCGTACAGCGTTTCGTAACAGGTCAAATACGAGAGGCCTTCCAACGAGAGGCCGATAAAGGGAAAACAAATATTTTCAAAAAACCTTCAATGCGATGATCCAAAAAAATCGACTGACTCGATTTTTCAATAAAAAATTTCAATCCAATTCATTGATAGAACTATGCAGTTACATTAACCAAATCGGTTTTATTAGATCAACTGTAACGTTTTGAAGTTTAACCGCGTAAACACTCCCTTTGAGGTCACACACTCACCGGACTGGTGCAAATTTGCACTTGGACTTTTCCAAACTTTTTTATTTCATCCATGAATGTATGGAATTATTCTACAACGGGACTTTTCAGGGGTAACAATTCCTTAGTAATCGACGAGAATGATTTAAAAAATTGAAAAATCAAGTTTTATCGTAGAAAAATGGGCAAATTGGTGAAAGGAATTTTGAAAAGGTGCTTTTTTAAAATATTTTCGTGAGTGCGGATTCGCACCAGTGTGGTGTCGATGGGTTAACCAAATTTGATCAATTTCAACACATTTTGCGAACGTTGTCCTGCAATCTGACCACGTTCACCGGGTCAAAGAGTACCAGCCACAAATATTGATCCCAACTCAATAAAAAATGGTCATTCCAAAGAAGAAATTCCTTTTCGCGTTTGTGAGGAGCGAAACGACTGCGCTTCGTGCTCTTTGGTCCACGAATTTGCATTGGTTCTTTCGAACTTGGCGCCCAAGGGAGGTTCAAGTATGCATTCTCAATCGGAAAGGTACGCCCAGCAGTGAAAATCGATGGAGGCGTTTGCAGAGTAACAGGGCCAGGAGTCACTGATTCGGAAGTTCTTTTTTCCTTTCTTCCCCCCTTAAAGACTGACCTCCGCTCACGGAGTAAGAGAATCCACGCCCACGAGAGGATCAAAGGCTTTTCTTACGTAAAAGCATCAAACTCGATAATTGAGATCATCAAATTCCTTATTCCCAGCACAGGCCGCCGCCGAGGAAAATGGAGCAGCAACGAAGAGCGGAGGATCGCGAGGAAGCTTTATTTCAGGGCTGAGAATACACGGAAGAGCTGGCGTAGTTAATTTACGATCTCTGCATCACTAAGTATATCTGTATACGTAATAATATTGCATAAATTGTATATAGCTATAGGACACGTGGGTTATGAGACGTTTCGCGCTTTCCACATACGTCGTATATACACGTAGTTGAGGGAGCAAGCAGACGATAAATCTGGGGCCTTTTGTTCAACAAAGAAGAGCAATGGTACAATACACAGTGGATGCTGAAAGCGTGCTCAAGTTTCTCAGGAGTGCTCGCATACACGCACACACACACACGGAAAAACATTTCGAGTGTCCGCTCACAAGTGTTAGGCTTTCTGTTCATTTTTTTCCTCGTTGACCTCCAGCTAGTAATTTTCACTTCAGCCATTTTTTTCTTTCTCTCATTCCCGAGAACCATTGAAATTTTCGTCTCGGAATATACAGCCCGGGTATTCGCTGAGTGCGACGAGAGTCACTGACTGAAAGTCATTGGATTTTGGTGATTTTTGTTCCAGTTTTTTCAAGTCGATTTACTGAATTCATGAGGACACTTATTTTTCCTGTTTTTCTGCAAGCTTCGGAAGATCGTTTTTCGGTAATTAGGGGAAAAAGTTTTGATGCTTACGAAGTTTGTGCGAGGGTGCAAGTGCATGTTTCGATCTGCGTGCCTGTGGGAGTGAACGACTGAGCGAGTGATGATGCGTTTCATTATCTTGTAACGGAGAACAACGAAACGAGAGGCACTTGTCAGATAAGAAGCCTTGAACAAATGGGTCAAAGGTCACAATGCGAGTGAATCACCAACCGTAAATTCTATACGTGGATTTTTAATGCGAATCTCTTTATCTCGAGGACTGGCAGCAGTTTCCGGCGCTAGAAATTCCCCGGAAAAAGGACCGTTCCGAGGCTCTGTGAATTCGCGCAGTTTTTTACATTCGCTTTAAAATATGAGGAAGCAAAAGTGTTCCGAAACGAATAATTTTATCGATCGAGAGCACCGAACGACCATGAGTTTCGTGTCAGATAATTTTTAATTGAGACATTTAAATTCCACGTAATGAAATATCACTGTAGAAGCGAGTGTTTCTTGGAGGATTGAGGGGACGAAAAAGTGGTTGGAAAAGTGGCTGAAAAGTTGGTCTCCGTTGTGCAACGGAGTCGAACACACAAGACGAGTGGAAAGCTCGAGTATTTGTTCGTACTCGTTGGTACGAGGGGAGAAAAAATAATTCATGGCTAAGTGAAATACATCTGGAGGAGAATGGGGGATGAAGAGAGGAGAGAGGTACTTCCGGTTTATGGGCTCACCGAGAGTATTTTTTAAATTATGACACGAGCCTTTTGTGGGCCGAATAAACGTCTGCAAGAATACTTCTAAGTACGTGTTGGTGCTGTTTTTTCCTCGTTTTTTTTCGGTGTTTACGTTCGCCACGAAATGTGTCTCGGGGCGAAACATAACTGTAACGATAATGCGAGGAAGGAAACATTTCCGGTGGCTATTATTTGCCCTGAAAGCTCCGCTCGGGCTGCTCCGAGAGCATCCGAAATGATCTCTTCATCTTTCCTCTGTCGGGCTCCCTCGCTCTCTCCCTCTCCTTTTATTTTCACGGCAAAGGAAAGTTAAGGGTTGCGCGGTTGGTTTGCTACCTCGTATTCGAAGCCCGCACGGAAGAGAGCGAGCGAGAGAACGAAGCCACTAGCTGAGCGAGTCTTTCAAGCTCTTCCGCCACGACAATAACCCTTTACTGCATAACTTTTGTCCTCCTTCCAGCCACCGAACGAGAACAACCTTCCGAGTTCTTCACCGAGTCTACTCCAGAAAGAATCACCGAGACGGTTACCCCAATCTAAACACAATTGATTCGCCGTAACAAGCTCTTCGCTTCGCCAATGGAAAATAGTACACGCTTTTATTACTCCCCGCTCGCATTATCGACGCTCTGCGAATCTACTTTTTATCACAATTTCATCCATTTTTCGCTTATTTTACTTCCTCATCATAGACTCAAAAAATTCGCTATTTTTTCAATATTTCTTCCACGACGAGGCCACTTTTACAAGCAGCATCAACGTTTCATTCAAAGATGCATGCTTTTGCGCTACGAAAAGTGATTTTACAGAAAACAATTAGAGTTTCTCGACGACCGAGGAGCTGATGAACCCCCAAAAATCTTTCGTTCTCGTTCGAATGCGTCTCGAGGAATGAATCAGGGCTCATCCTCTGTTACTTAAATGTGCATTTTATTCGAGGGAACGATCATTCCTCCTCCGAGAATGTGCTCTTGAGGCGATATCGCGACCTGATAACACCATTATTTTGTCTGCGATATCGCTCGGATAGCGTGTAAGTTAAAGGAACAAGATAAATCTTGTTTGTTGTCGCGGAGTTAAAGATCCATGTGGTTGCTGGAGTAAAAACAAGAGTTTGACCGTTGCGAGAGAGAATTATTTCCGCCACAAATTTCGTTTTTTAAGGAGGGTGGCTAGGGACGATACAATGTTGCCATGCTAAACCATGTAAAATACATTCAAAATTTCAAAATGATAAGAATTTAATAAAATTTGGTGAACATATTCTTTAGAGTTAAATTTGACAATACAAATTTTTTAAGATTTTTCTTCTGTACAGTTATCGAGTAATTGATCACTAAAGTTCACGTGTATAAGCATAGCGTTTCCATATATATAGGTATACATTCCGGGCATAAGAAATCTGCTTTAATGCGTAATTACTCGATAACTAAGCAGAAGAAAATTTTGAAAAAAATTGCGTCTTCGCACTTGATGTTGAAGAACATTATCGCCAAATTTCATCAATTTCTTATCAATTTGACGAACGTAGCCACCCTTCTTAAGCTCTCGCGAATGATTGAATAATCGACGACGCGTGGAGGCTCGATCGAAGCTTCGTTTGCGCTTGGCGTGGAAAAACACGAAAATGTAAAATGTCAAACGGTCGGTGTCAACGAAGGTGAAATAATTCCATGGCGTGTGTGATCACGATTTCATAAATATTCTCCGAATTTCTCGTAACTTAACGAACCTAACACCTGTTCGAGAACAAACGTTAATGATCCTCCGAGCGAGCAGAAAACATCATTTTCTTAAGCACACGAAGAATTTTCCACGTTTCGATGAATTTGTGAGTCTGTGTAGAGTCGAACATGATAATTCGTCCTTACCACGGCTCTCGTCGTTTTGTTAAAAACGGAAAGAGAAAAAAACATTCGCGGACGAATATTAGCGCGACACACGTACCTTGCGCGCGCTGGATATTTGCCTAATGTTCTCGGAGTAATTAACGGTTCGGCTCGTGAGGAACACGTGTTCACAGTCGGAGAGATACACGTCGGTCGTTGTGCAACCAATTGCCTGCATTGCGCCTCAAAAACTGATAATGAAGCGAGTTTATCGGAGGCGTTGAAAATAAATCGGAGAAAATGTTTTTGGTGAAATTCGTTATGATCGAGAGCCCAATAAATTCGATGCTGGACAACCGCCAATTGGAATAATATTTGTAAAAATGATAATATTCCTGCGCTAACGATTCTCAGGTAGGTTTTCCGCTGATCCCGGTAATTTGCGGAGTCGCGTTGAAAGCCGGGATTACTCACTTTGTCTACCTTTCAGAGTCGAGCGAGAATTCTGGAATCGCGATGGTGATTAACCTCCGTAAGATTTTTTATATTTTTCGTAACAAAGAAAAAATAAATTCGTGTTAGAATAAATACGCGTCTCTGTTTCGCTGCGTGTAATAACGCGGGTGTTTAAAGTACATATTTATACGAGAAGCCGCCTCTCGGTGAGGTCGGCGCGCTCTTGTCCCTTTCACTAAAAGTATGTGTACGCGCGCGATCTCGCTTTCGAATGCGATTCGCTCGACGTTCGTGAAAGAGCGCGACAGAAGCGAAGTTTTCTTCGTACACATGGAAAGTTGGCACCATCATTGTTCTCGCATGAAATCCGCCAGGATGCTACGAAGAGACTCGCGTTCGGTGCTCGCGAGTTTTTCCGGTGGAAAAACATCGCGGAACATTTTTTGTCGATCCCTCGTCGAAAAACAGTCCGATCGAAACCCATGTTTCTCGATAATATCTTCGACAATAATAACGCAAAACGAGGTGAAAAAACAAAAAGAAGGATGGAAAACGCACCTGCCAGTGTCCGGTGCACGGCTCTTGAGCTCGTAATACATAAAGTCCTGAGAGCTCGATAGCATTGAGAGTGCTTGATCAAAGTCATTGTTGTACTCGAGATCAAAATCATCGCCATGGGTGAGAGCCGCGAGATCAAAGCCCATATCAATGCCGGATTCGTCCATGTCGTAATCCAAAAAGGCGGCGTCACTCTCCCGCGATAAATAGCGAATTAAGGGGGAGGAGGAGAGCGGAGTAGGCGGGATTCAAAACGAAGTGGCAAAGGTATCGACGGTGGTGAAACTGGAGGAGAGTGCACATTTATTATCCGATAAACACTGCGTAACACCGAGAATCCACTGCTCGTCACAATCCGGAAGGAAGATGAACGATGAATTAGAAAAAGTAAAAAAGTAACACTGGCGCGCGATCGGTAGGTGGGATCTCGAGAGGAAGAGATCGCCAGGGAGAAAGAGTGTCTGTCTGTTTCAAGCTGTAAGATGATGTTGAGAACAACAACGTCGTAGCTCCGTGTGTGCCAATTATCAACTGAGTAGAAGAGGATCACGAGACCGAGCCATGAATACACTGATTCGATGTAAATTGGAGAAGAATGAAGAAGGAGCAAAAGAATGAGAGGAGCGAGAGAAAGATGACGAATAAACTGAGGAGCAGCAACACCAGTGGCAACGACAGAACGAAGAATAAGTCAAACGACAGCGTTTTAATTAACTCCCAGTCCCGAGGGAACGATCACGCCGCAGAGACGAGGGCATGGCGCTCGCGCGCGTGTGCGCTTAGCAGCTGGGACGGATCGCGTAGTTACAACCACCGCGTGTCTCCGTTTCGATCCTACCCGCGCAAACACACCAGTACGCTTTGCCTGATACGTCGGCAAACCCGGAGCCCGAACGTCAACACGAATAACCGACACCGACAGAGCCAAAAGGAACCAGAGAAGAGAAAAGAGAAAGAAAGAGGTTTCTCGGTGCTGCTCGAGAGTGGACAAGATAGCCCCCCCCACTCTCCTTCCACGAGCTCGATCGTTTGCGCAGCGTGGACCAGCGCGAAAGATCTATCGCGATGAGCCGACTGCGCAGACGCGCGGCACTGTGCCGCCGCACTCGGTGATCGACGCCTCAATCAACGCCGGTAAAGAAAACATTTTCCAACGACGTCCACGACCGCTGCCATCTACCGATCTTACAACGAAGCCATCCTCGCCGCAGAACTCTTTAGATTCTATTGGCATGTCAATCATTATCTCTCGGCACATTGAACACTCCAAATGTCTGAGATTACCAATAAATACTAATAATTCTTCAATGGTTTATCGTCCCCGAGCACTTTTATCGTTGCCGAGATAATAAAATCTCACAAATGCGGACACATGGTTTGAAAAATTGTGTCAGTTGTTCCCAAGATTTCGGTACAGTCCAACTAAATCGTCGGATTGTTTCTACAGTTTTTGCTTTGTGCTCGTTTCCATTTTTATTTCCATTCGTTTTTTGAATCCGCTCATTCTCGCTATGAAAATCCATTCGGAAATCAGGGAGCATCTGACGTTGGGATCTTTTGTCACTCGGGAGCGTGAGGAAACGTCGAAATCAGAGTCCTCAGCAAGTGTAAACTATTTGGAAATTGATACTGCATCCAGCTGTGAAAAATTTGATGCTGGAATGAAATGCGTTCTTGAAATTTTCGATGTTCGATGATCTCTAAAAAAAACGAATAATCTGCACTATTAATGACATCCGATTTCGCTATTGAATGGGGGGGGGGGGGGGGGGGCACTGTGAAACAAATTACGTGAATGCAATTGGGAATGAAAAATGTCACAAATGCATCGACGGTGCATTAAAGTGGGACACGGTCCCGCACGAAGGACGAGCAAGCGAGAGCCGAGGACGCATGCAAAACGAGCCTGGCTTACATTCGAAATAATTAGTCGATTAATATGACCGAAACGAATTTTCAACGAGTCCCATTAAATGCGCATCGATGCACTTTTTATATTCGGATGAAAAAATTTGTTGTTATTTGAAAATGGCGTAAACACCGGCCCGTACCATCAATAATTGATGCTCGACGTTCGAAGAAATATCTCTGGCAATGCTGAACGAAAATGTCCGCGATGCGAGAAATGCAAGCGTCACAATTAACATACTCGAAGAATATAAAAATGTCAAATGTATCAGCGATTATTCACGTGTGTGCAAACACTCCGAAACACTCGTCGTTAAGAAATTTTGCAATATGCTGAGAAAGTACATTTCGATTCTATTGCGACGGTTTGCAAAGTGTGTTGCACACTTTGCAAATCGCCCGCACACAAAGCTAAAATTTCTTCAGCGACGATGCGAACACGAGTTCGATCGTAAAACCAAGTTTGCTTCCTTTGCGAGATACAAGCTCACAATGCATTCTGGAACGGTTTTAATCACAATCGTTTTTCTAACGTCGACAGCCACACTCGTGAACGGACGTTTTTCGGAAGACCTCACCGGCAAAATCGGACCGTTACCTTCCAATATTACCAAACACTTGAACGACTACTGGCACTTCTTCAAGGTACTGACACGGTTTCTCAACTCAATTTTCCTCTCTCTCTCTCTCCTTTTTTTCTCTCTTCTGTGATCTACGACAGAAGAATCAATTTTTTTTCTTTATTCCTGAATAATAGTCGCTTCATAATAAAACGTACGTGGGAAAATGCGAAATGCGGAGACGAATGGCTTGGGAGGATAACATACTGAAAATTTATCGACACAATTTACTCGCAGCTGCGGGACACCACTCCTACACTCTCCGCGATAATCATCTTTCTGATCTCGGCACGAAACAGTACATACGTCAACTGGTACGTACAATTTTGACATGTGAAATCAGTGGGCTAATTAGCGAGGTTATGAAGTCATCGGAAATCTTTGAAGATTGATGAAAACCGAAATTTTCGCCGCCCAAGGTGACCGAGTTTTTCGGAGAGTTTTGTGGAAAAATATTGAATCATTTATGAAAACTAAGTTCCAACGGTTGCGTTGAGAGGAAATGGGAAAGCCAAGTGCTCTCAGTTGGGGTTGATTGAAAAGATAAATCGACAAAATGGTAAATGCGAAGTATGGACGATCAAAAGTACTGACCACTTCGTACTTGAAATTCGTACTTGAATCTTTTGGACTTTTTAACTCAAACACTGAGTTTGGTGACTCCAGAGGACATTTATCACCACGAAAGCATCGTTGAATCAACGAAAGTTTTTTCGAGCCAACGAATTCGATTTGGTCTCCGCAATTCGTTGGACCAACAAAATATTTTGTTGAACCAGCGAAATTCATTTCTCAGTGTCTAACGTTTCAAGTGTTTCATTACATATCGAGTTCCCGAGTATTCTACAAATAACTGATTTCAAATTTCAGTAAAAAGCGATTGCGGATAAATTGTCCAAATTTCAGGTCAGGTTATTGAACATTTAACAAAGAATTAAAACTTCAAAAATCGTAAAATTTGCACGCGAGAGCTTATGAAGATTCCATCATCGCTACATTTTTATTCAATAATTCATGTACTGAATAATTCTACATTCCTGATACAAACTGTCTCGCAGATAGAAAAAATGTAAGAATCCATAGCGACGATAAAAATGAAAGATTACCAAATGTTTAAAAGAGACATTAACGACAAAAGTTGGAAGATGGCAGAAGCAAAAGCTTTTCGTATACAACCGCGACTTCTCAGAGGCTAGAAATCAGTCAAATTTCGAGTGCCCGATATTTGCGCCACCAAAAAATAAGGTCATGCCAAAGGACTTTGTGACTTTAGATTTCATACTGAATAAATCATTCATGACAAGTGTGTGTGTGAAAGTTTTGGTAAAAAACCGAAGAACAAACCTAGGGAAAGTGTTTTTCAATAGAAATTTGCCTGGAATAACAACGTTTTTCAGCACATTTCACTTGACCTCGTAAAAAAGTTAACCAGAATTTCTGTACACGAATTGAAACTATGATTGTAGCCAAAGGTTCGAAATACCCAAAATCCTAAAGACGAATGATAAAATATTCATTGAAAGCTTGCACGTGAAATTAGGTGAGATTGATTCCGAGTCGTCGTCGGCGCGTCAGCGATGACCCGATGGTAGCAGCGGTGCTGCACGATCCTCGATCGATTCCAACTCATCTCGACTGGCGAGAAAAAGGCTTCGTGACTGAGCCCGTAAATCAACGGGATTGCGGCAGCTGCTACGCTTATTCGATCATCGGAAGTATAGAAGGTCAGATTTTCAAAAAAACAGGAAAAATAGTGCCACTGAGCGCGCAGCAGCTCGTTGACTGCAGCACGAGCACCGGGAACGTCGGATGTGCCGGAGGATCTCTGAGAAACACCCTGAAATATCTCGAGAAATCCTGCGGAATTATGGCTCAAAAAGCTTATCCTTACAAGGCCAAGGTTCGAATGTCAATCAATCGATTTAAACCGTAAAAACTTCACATTTCGTTCACACTTGGTGTAAAGAAGCTTTTCAAAAGACTGTAAAAAATGATACTTGCATTCGCTCAATTCATCGATGCTCGATGACGTAACACATTTCGTTGCTTTTTCCTCTCGATTCATTCGGCTTCATTCTTCAAGGTCTCAGCTTCCAAAGCCTTTTCATTATACATTTTTTCCCAGACTGAGAAAAAAATTCTTCTGATCGAAACTAATTTTGTTACTGCCAACCAAAACACTTAGTTCGATTCTGGTAACAAAATATTCCTGAAGCATGACAAAAAACCTTGTAAATATTGAAACGAGCCAACAGTCAAACTGACAAAGCTTCGCAGCAGCTGAACAAATTTTTGTTTAAGCAGCAAAATAACATCGAAACGAACTCGTTAATTTATTCACCCTAAAGACTCTCGTTTGGTCAATCAGATAGTGAAAATTTAATCGAGTATTGATCAAAGCTTATTTATTAAATCATGCAAATCGCTCGAATAAAATTATTTGCTTTGAGAATTCGGTTAATTCATTTTTTTTTTAAGTATAATTTAGTGGAATATACTAAACCAAATATTTCGTTCGGTGATAACTTTTCAAATAATGTAAAACTGCTTAATTTTCTGCACGCACTCCTCGCGCATGAGTGCACGAAGAGACTTTTATACGAATATTTCGGATGAATTTGCTAGAAAAATTTGCTATGTTTTATAGCAGCACTGTTCTATATCGCCATTCCATATTACATTTCACCAAAGTGCATATAGTGATTTTGATGCCGAAAGCAGTTCTCCCAAATTTTACTATGTACGACAGGCAAAATTTAGGTCTCGACATTCTTACATCGAACGATGTATCGATATCCGAATGTCACTCTTGTCTTTGGCGAAATGTGAAAAATTGGTGAATCGGACTGGACAAATTGCTTGAAATCTTACTATATGTGCCACTGGTTAATTTTCATTTTTATACTCGCAACGTCTCATATAATTGGTGGGCGCATGAATTTTGCTATGTTATTGTGCAAAATTCAGTACAGTAAAAGGGAAAATACGAAACTATGCAATTTTTCGTATAGCACAGAGAAACGACTGCTATGTTATCTCCTAAATTTTCATCAAATCATTTCATTATTTTTACTATGTTTTTCATCAAAATTCGCTCGGTGTTCATTTTCTTATATAGTACAACGCGTTATTTACTATGAACTGTGGTAATGGTTCCCCAAACTTTTGCATTATTTGATACACTCTGTAGCGGTTATTATTATAATATCGATGTGGTCCGACGTTACTATAAAAACATGATAATTTTTGCTATAAAAGTCTCTCCGTGTGTCAATAAAATCGCGAGGGAAACGCGCCGTAGGCATTAAAAATCGAATATGTAATGAAGTTTAAACCGGAACGACGATCATCGATGTGTGGCAGGAAAAGAAACGATGACGTCTGACGGGCTCATATGATGGGGTTATAAGCGTTTGAATTTCTCTTTGAAGCCTCTGGATCTTCAGACATTTCGCGATCTCACATTAAGCAACTTTCTCCTCCATTTTGAATCTCGTTAAATGTTTCTGGGGCTAAAGTTTGTAAAATCCTGGAAACAATATCATTTGCATTAATCGAATCTGAACGAATCTTCAGGAAGGTCGATGCCGATATAACGAGGACATGAGTGTGGCTAATGTTACGTCATGGGCTATTTTGCCAGCCCGGGACGAACGAGCACTCGAAGCTGCCGTTGCCACGATCGGACCAATAGCCACTTCGATTAACGCCAGTCCGAAGACCTTTCAACTCTACCAGTAAGTTGATATACTTAAAGACGTATTAGCGATCGGTTACGGGACAGGGACAGTGGTCCGGTTTCAGCCGCTTTCAAGCCAGCAATTTTATTTCTAAACTCGTTCGTACGGAACAAACTGCTGGAAATGCTCAAAATTCAATAATTCCAAAGCTTGGAGAATCGCTAATGTTCGAATGCTGCGAAAATTCAATGGAGTTGAAAAATTCATTTTTTTTCAACTTCTCTCGAACTTTTTGTTCAATCAAAACGTATCTCCTCACGCGAATTATTTATTGAACGGTGATCGTTAAAAAAATGAAGTCTAGAAATTTCAGCCAACATTCCGAAACATGATGTGGCTCGTATGAATTCGATTGCTTCATCAGTTTGAGGCTGAAATTTATTTAGACCAACCAAATTTTTCCTCACTACGTGATTTCGTAGCATATTCTGCTGAAATGGTTGGCGATGGAGCAAAAGAACAGAAGACCAATTTCGCAGAACGTACAATTTCTTACAAAAAAATCTTTCAATGGCACTCTTCAGAAATCGAAGGCATTCGATGTCTCGAAAACATTCGCCCTTTGACACCAGATACGTTTCCAATGCCGAGTAGAACTGAGCTACTGACGATGGAAATTCGCTGTCGAGGAGCTTCTTCGTAGGGACTTTCGTGCGCTTCAGCTTCGTTCTTATGTTTCGTTGCTCCATTCTCTACCATTTCGATAGAAACGCTATGAAAGAAGGCTCTGAACTCCATTGACGAAGGATCGGGCATTGAGTGCGTGATTGGAGAACGTTGAAAGACCTCAGAAGTCGGAATTCAGTGTCAAATTGGAGTGTGTTTCCCCGAGAGCCGATCGAGATAAATTGTGTGCAAAGAAAAAAAATGTCAATCAACACATTAAATCAGATGAAATAATTTTTATAAAAATACACAAAATCATTATTTTTTCCTGCAGCCAAGGAGTTTACGACGATCCGAACTGCAGTTCCGATCTCGTTAATCACGCGATGCTGATCGTCGGTTATACGCCGAACGAATGGATCCTGAAGAATTGGTGGGGCGACAGCTGGGGTGAGAACGGTTACATGAGGCTGAGGAAGGGCAGGAATCGGTGCGGGGTCGCGAACTATGCATCGTACGCGAAAGTTTGAAGAAAAACCTGGAGGTTTATCCGAGTCTACTTTTTACTTTTCCCATAAATTTTGTTATACGTTTTTTTTACGGAGAATAATAAAACGGCTGTGCCATGAAAAAATCGAGTTGTTGCTGATCTGAATTCACCGCAACGAATAATTTTCTGCGCCAACGAATTCGAGTTCCACTTTCCACGGTTTTGCAGCCTCCAATAGCGGACACTGGTTCAGCAGTCTGTCACAATACAATCGGACAGTATCTTGATCCGTCTCAGTCTCGTAAATCAACTGATTGTTATTCAATTATGGTTTTTGTTATGAGCTTTTCCATAACAATTGAAGAGAGTAATCCCTGCGAAACAGCGTCTTTAAAATAGCAGGGTGCGAAACATCCCCATCAACGAATCGTCCTCGTTATCGTTGCGGTACCGAAACGGTGGCTGTTCCGAATTGACAACGGGGAATGCTCGCGGTGCGACATTTAGACGAGCAAGAGGCAAATGGGATATATATTTCCGGCGTAAGCACTGCGTAAGCGTAAAGTTACGACACGGCGTTATGTCAACGGGGGAAACATTTACGCATATATTTCTATAGACTCGTTCAAAACTAATCAACTTTGTACGCGAGGCTCGTTCGTTCGTTCGCCTTTATTCGGAGTCCCATTAATGCAGTTTTTTCGTTATACGAATTGGAAGAAAAGCGGAGGAGCATTTTCAAGATTACTGCAGAACAAAACGTTATTGGAGAGAGAAACGAGCAAAGTGTGACAGTGGAAATAGTTAACGAACGAAGCACTTATGAAGATTATTCAAAAATCATTTTCCAACGCAGCCGCGGCAAAGAAAGATCCAAAGAAAGACCATTTATGAGTTAGACAGTGAGAAATCCCCATAAAAAATAATGTCGATTGGAAAAAACTAATGAAAATAATCATCGAAATCTTGAAGCATTTCTCAGTTTCTTTAAAACTCTCATGCTCGTGTACAGGAGTAAAACTTTTTGATGAAAGCGACCCCGAACAACCGTCGAGGTATCGCAGAAGAAGAAAATGCTGCAAATTAAAATTTGCAAATTGCTTCCTCAAGATGGTCAAGATGAACGATGCTCAAAGCTTACTCTATTAGGTTCTATATTTTTCATTTTGGCTTCCTCATAGAGGAAGCTTCGAGCATCGTGCATCTTGACCATCTTGAGGAAGCAATTTGCAAATTTTAATTTGCAGCATTTTTTTTGTCTACAAGGAAATAATGTATTTTCTCTAACTTCTTTTACGAACTTTAATTTATCTCTTTGTTTCATAAAAATTCATAAAAAAAAAAAACAAAATGAAGAGCCATCAGAAAAAACAGTTTGCAATTTTCAATTTTCATCGTTTTTCTATTTACATTGAAATTGAATAATTCAGACAACTCTGCTGGAAAGTATAGAGGAAGTACAGACTTATACACAATATCTTACAAAATTTCCAAAAATTGAAGCGGTTAGACGATTTTTTCAAAAACTCATATTTTCGTAAAATTCAAAATGTCATAAAATTTAAACCGCTCAACCGATATTTCCCAAATTCAATACCAACCTTCCTATTATGATAGTCTATTTATAAAAAAAAAATTATTAATAAATCTTAAAATTTTCGAAAGTTAGAGCGTCGACACCCTTTTTATGAAAATTTCAAAACGTCCTCAGATTCGTAATTTTTAACAAATTCTGACAAAATTGTCAGAGAATGAAGAGCTTGTATAGATTAACATCTGTGCAAAACGGTAGCCCTGTATCTCAAACCGTTTCCGCGTTATAAACATTTGAATTTTGCAGTGCCATGACACACACACACACACACACACACACACACACATCCGGACATTTTTTCTAGATATGATTTTTCGATGTTTTGGAACATTTTGAGCACATTGACATTGAAAACTGGAAAAAAAAAATTTTCATCCTCACAAAGCTTCCTCGATGGGGAAGCGAAATGAGTGAAATTCGCTCACTGATAAAATAGGCTCGCAAACTGATTGAAACTCATTGTAAAGTGATGAAATACGACGAGAATTATCGAAGAAAAACTATCAACTACTTCAAGAAGGCAACGTAACGATCGAACGCGTTGATATTTTTTTTGAGTCAGACTGTAGACGAAGTGGAGGATACGTGTCTACGTGTATGCGAACCAAAGCGACATAATGCTCGACGTAATATGCAGTTTAGTAGCAGCGAAGAGAGAGCGAGGCGTCGAGGGAGAAGAAGGTAAAGAGAGATGGGGAGAGAATAAAAGAGGAAGGGAGCGGATTTTGACGACATTGTCAACTCGCAGTCTGTGTAACAACATCGCTCACGGATATTCACAAATATAAACAGCACATATACAGTAGCGCAGTCGTAAACAATAACGTGATATACGTGTACGTAAATTGTCTGTAAACAGGCAAATGTGCAAAACGTCAGAACACTTCATGCCTGTACTTACACATGGGGAAATTCATGGCAAATTGAATAGATTTCGAGCATGGAGAGTATCGCTCCGAGATAAATGTATTCGTTGTTATTTTTATTTACGATTGTGCACTTTGCATTTTTACGAAGAGAGCCATAAGCTGGTGCATCCTAAAAGTTCGACGGCCCTGCTCCTGGCAACGGTCCGTTTTTATCAAGTTCCTGTTCTTTCATATCTCCCGCCTTCATTTATGAAATTCATTAGATATTGAGAACTCGTCGAGCTTGGAGAGAGGAAACCGCTCCGGCTGACATGAAATGCTGCATGTACGGTAGAAAATTTGGAGATATCTAACAGACGCGGGGACAACTATTCTCCGTGACAATCGAGACCTGCGGGTTCAAGATTTCAGCTCCTTCTATCGCACACAAAGAGAGGGAGAGAGAGAGAGGAGCGATCCTGAGGATCTCTTCTGTATGTCTGCACTCCAGACGCCTCAAATTCTATATGTCTGTCGTCGTTTCTCCTTCATCGTTTCCCCGTTCGAAATGTCACTTATTGTTTTCCGTAGGAGACACGTTGCACAGCTGGTAACGGCACATAATTTTGGCGAAACGTCAATTATTGTATCGCTCCGTCTACGTATCCGGGGTAAATAAGAAAAAATATATAAATTCATTGTCCATAACTCCGCGCAGAGAATAACAACTCATGAATATATTTTTCGCTTGAATTTCCAGGGGCTTTGAAAAATATATAAGAATGCTCCAACTCCCATTACGAACTCATGAATTTTCGAAGGGACAAACGTAAGTGCGGGAATAAGTTTCGCTCGAAAATTTCTAAGAGAAATATCGCAGCATTCGAATAATCGACTGTTTTGTATGCGAAAAATATTCTACTCGGCGGACCGATTTTCTGTCTGAGAAAATCAGCGGAATCGTGAAAATCAAGCGAGTAAGAAATCTTTTTAGAAAACTACTGGAATTAGAACTTGAGCCTCAAACGAAAAATTGTAATTAAATGGCGAGTCGAGGAACTCCGTGGACGCATGTGAACTGATGAAAAAGAGACTTATCTGAGTCAGTGGAAATTTTAATTACGTCAAGAGATAATGGGAAGTGACGGAAAAAAAACACTCGAAACGTAAGATTAGCGCGTTGAGGATCTGTCGAAACAAGAGAAAATGTAATACCCCCATTTTGCAAGAGCCCTTGTGTGTTGGGTGACAGCGAGGGAGAAAAGGGGTTGAAACGTGTAGTTGGTGTAGTAATCCAGTCCATTCGAAAACCACAGCGGTCTTCTATCTCATAATCGGATCATGACAAATCCTGATTTACAAACTTCCTCTGTGAATTCTACGATTTTTAAATCCACTACAAATTTCTCTGTTGCGTTGCAACTGTATCCGACAATCTCAAATTATACGTAGAAATATTTTACTCCCTTTTTCCTGATTCTCATCTTTTCATTATAATAATTCAACCTCAATTTGCGAATAATTTGAAAATCTTTGAATCTTTCATTAATTAAATGAATTCATAAGAATTACGTTACGTTGACCTGAAATAAATAGCTTCCTATCGTAACGGAACTCACTCTCAGGATTCTATTTTTTTTTTTCACGAATTAAAAGCGAAGAAAAATAACCAATAAACTCATTTTGAGAGATTAAAATAATTTTTCTCGATGCTCGTTTATGAATCAGGTACAAAGCCTTTCCGCTCTCTGCCTCCAGCTTTGCCAGGCTCAATTCATAATTCATCTGACTCTAAACAGAGCTCATAGCAGAACAGACATAAAGGCTCTTGACCGCCGTCAGGGTTGCCGGCGTTTGCCAATGGCCTCGACATTTGATTTTGGCTGTTTCATCAAAGTGGCACCTGTGTTTGATTAGTTCATCAGGAAATGTTGAACTCGCAGGCATCGCCGAAGGTCCATGGATTCACTCCACGATGAGGATGAAGATCAAAGAACAAAAACTCTTTCCCTTGGAGCTTCAGAAAAAGTTTTAACAAAACTGTAAAAAAAAAAAGTTCATTCAAATTGTTTAAGGAAGTTGAGGCTGTACAGTCATTTTTTTACCCAAAAGTTATGACCTGTACCTTTCAAAAGTTAGGCCACTTTACAGTTTGGCAATGTTGCATACACTTTAAAGAAAAGTTGGGGAAAAAAAGACGAAAAACTGGTGAAAGCTCAGTCAAAAACACGAACGGTGACGATCCTAGCCTCAAAAAACTGCACGGGAAACGGATTATTATTAATATAATCTCAGAAAATCTCCTAATAAATCTGAAAAAAATTGACATTATTCGGCAAGCCTTGCTCATGTTGCCAAAAAAATTTCATATTATTAGCATCATTTTTAACGGAGATATCACCGAATGTGTCTTGACTTCCATAAGATTACGTGTTATTTGGCCCAAATCGTTATTGATTTTTCTCAGCAACGACGCTCCTAAACTGTCTGAAAATTTAACTGATTTTTTATTTACACTTCACTTTACAAGATGCAATCGATTTAAAAGCGATGACATCATTTTCATTCTAATGCCTCAACAAAAGAGAAATTAGTTTGTTTTTTCTGTATGCTTTCTGTTCGCGTTGAAAAATGTTTTTGTTTTGTTTTAGTCCTGTCTGTTATTCCCCGAGAAAAAGGTTGATCTGTGTTAATTCAAATTGTTTTGAATAAAATAAAAATCACTGTTGGTTCAAAGTGAGGTTTTGATTTTTCTAATTAATTCAGTTTAATAAAGGAGCAGAAGTTTATAATCAAGATCTATTATTAGAGCCGGTTCAATCCTCCAAAATAATCCAGGTAACCTGTTTACATCATTACATATGAGTATTACTCTCGATCTCAAGATATTCTGACATTATGACTGTCTATCGAGCTTTGAGTAGAGTTCGTTTCGCACGTCAGACATGTCATTTAAATTCCACTGAGTCAATGGAATACTTTCATCCAAAAGCCTATTTAAGAATCTATTCGCAAATGGACTGATTGATTCCAAGTTTGGTTACATTTGAGAATTGTGCATTATTTTCGTTACTCAAGTACTCTGGGTAATTTTCGCTCATAAATCGCTATTGAGATTGTTTTCATTTATTAACCGACTACTTGAAGTAACCAAAACTCAGTTGAACCTTTGACAAAAAATAATGAGAAAATTGCCTTACACAAGCCTATTCCGAGGTTATATTCGCTTGTATGAACACTTTATAATTCAATATTTCAAATGAATCTTTCATCGGTTTTTTTTTTTTACTAATAATTAAGATTCCAATTGATTCCGTTTGTTTTACCACACCAGGTGAAAGAAAACTCTACAACACAAATCATTGATAACAAATAAACAATTAACTATAATGAAACTATTTTTGAGCTTCCCCTCCCCCCCCCCCCCCCACGCATTTTTTGGGCCTGTTTTTCCGCCATATATCAGCGCCGACTCAAGACAACTTGACGCACTTTTAATATGTTCATTCTCTTCCAAAGAAGGTAACACTTCCATCATCCACTTCTTTGTAATCCGAGGGATGTGTACGCGCAGTATACTCTACTGCCGACACTGCTTCCTCTCCACTGCCGGGCTCGGCTCATCTCTCACTCCAGCGAGAGAAAGAGAGACATAGCGTTAGTAAAGGAGGGAGAGAGGAAGAGAAAGAGAATTTATTGTACTCTGGGACACGGTCCCTTAGAAGCACCGGAGATCCATACATATTCAGACACGTTTTCGTGAGTTTATGCTCCGCGTATATTCGTGTACAAGTCTCACGAGGGTGCGAGTCTCTTACACATATCTCTCGAGTACAGTCCGCCTCTAGAACTAACGACCAAAAAAGCCTCTCCGTTTATTTATACGAAGTTGCGGTACGGAAGAAACCAATTTCGTTATCATTTAATAATAATATTTATTTGTTTAAGATCGTAGACCTATTACAAATTATCTGTTTTACAGGCTACGTTTTACAGATATAATTTTATGATTTATCTTACTGACTAAGTATAAAAGCTCGATTTTTGCAGCTTAAAGTTATGAAGGCGTATATATTTTTTATGAACTCTGTGGGAAGTATCTCTAAACCTGCAGGGTAATCGAAGTAAATATTAGTTAAATATTTATCCCGTTGTGGTTTATGTAATTTACATTCATTTAGAATATGTCTTACAGATTCATTAGCCTTTTCATCACAGAGTAAACAAATATCTTCTCCAGAAAAACTATATCTAAAATTTTTAAATTTGAACGAAAAGAAATGTTTGCCTGCTAGCCTGCATTGAGCCATGACTCTCTTGTGGGCTAAAGGAATGTGTTGTAGCAAATAATTTTCACATGCTAGTACATTGAGTTGTTTGATTTTTTTATAATCCAAACTATAGGATGATAGCATAACTTTTACAGCGTCGGCACGAAATCTTACGCTACTCATTACTTCCATTGCAATGGGGATAGCCTTCTTAAGAGTGTCTGGCTTCATATCGTTAAGAATATGATCTAAATGGAATTCTTCTAACATCGATTTCAAGGTGGTGAACCAATTGTATCTTTTGACGTTTTCTTCTGATAGATCTAATGCTATTAGTTTATCTAGGCTGATTCTCGGATAACGGTTTGCGGGCATTTTGAGGATTCTTACAAGATAACCAAGTGCTCTTTTAATAATGAGTAATTCTAATGGGTATCTACCTGTTTCAATTCTGACCATGTACTTCGGAGTGGTAGGAGATATTGCGAGAAGGGACTTAAAGAAGCGTTGTTGTATTATTTCAATGTGATTGGTGTAATTTAGCCCCCAAATCCCTGCACCATAGAGTAATGTTGATTCGACAACTGCTTTGAATATTTTAATATTCGCTTCCCAACTATTCATGCGCGTGGCTATCATTGGAGACCAAACACTGCCGATTGCAAGTTGTGCTCTTGAAACGAAGTGCGATGCAGCCATATTGAAGAGTCCTGAGCGAGAGAAAGGGACACCCAGATAGACATACGATTTGACAATTTCTAATTGTTCATTTTTGTACCTGAAGGGCCGTGATTTTCGAATTCTTCCTGCTTTTTGGCATATCATGATTTTCGTTTTCGAGGTATTAACCACTAATTTGTTATCGTCACAGTATGCTTCGAGTATGTTTAATTTGTTTTGTAAGCCTATCGCGTCCTCCGCGGTTATAATGAGGTCATCTGCAAATAATAATAGTTCCATATTCTGTTTAGTTTTTCTACATCCTTTCTCTATGAAGAAATCCTCTATATCCGCTAGTAATAGTGAGAATAGGATCGGGCTGGCCGGGTCCCCCTGTAGCACCCCTTGTGTGGTTTCTATTTCTCTAGTTCTGTTACATCCATTAATTCTTACCTGAAATCGAGCACTTTCATAATAGTTTTGTAATACTGTCACCATTTGTGTTGAGACACCTAATTTTAGTAATTTTTTCCACAACACTGTATGCGTTACTGAGTCGAAGGCTCTCTTGAAATCTATAAAAGCTAACCATATTTTCCCTCTTGGTTTGCTCACTGCTGTACTTATTTTTGTGTTCAAAGTAAATAAATTATCCTCGCAGGAACGTTTTTCTCTGAATCCTGTTTGTGCTTCAGGGATTATATTATTCTGTTCTGCCCATTGGTTTAGTCTGTTAGCCAAGATTGTTGTGAATATTTTTGCAAGCGTGTTTGCAAGTGTTATGCCTCTGTAATTCATTGGATCATGGATATCGCCTTTTTTGTAAAACATTATAACCTCTGAGTTACCCCAATCCCTCGGTATTACTCCCGTAGAAAGCGTTCTATTAAATAAGTGTATAATATAATCTCTCCATTTGGGCGGCATAGCCTTGTAAAAGAAACTCGGAATTCCATTCGGCCCTGGTGCTTTATTCGCTTTTAACTTTTTAATATTTACCAACAATTCGTCTGTTGTGATTGGATTATCTAGTACTGCATTCCTGGCTCTCCGTGGAATTTCCAGATTTTCTTCTCGGTTCGGCAGTATTGACCGATAGAAAGTTTCCCACTCCTCACATGATATTGGACACTTGTTTATTTTCCTTTTTCGAAATCTATTAACGACACCCCAGAAATTCTTTGCATTTTTTACATTTGAGACTGCTTTTGTGACCGATTCAAAGTATTGTTTTTTAGTTATTTTTACAAGTTTGATATATGCTTTCCGTTGTTCTTTAAATTGTATTTCACTACCTATCGTTTTATTCTTTATCCAGACTTTATAGAGCTTTCTAATTTCCTTTTTTGTTTCTCTACATTTTTTGTTAAACCATGGCTTATCTTTTCTTCTTATTAGAGCTGCCTTTGTCCTTTTCCTGACCATTTCTAGTTCAATGGCACTGCTACGGATCGCGGTTGTAATGTGACGGCTTACTTCATCCGGGTTCTCGCTATATACTATTAATTTCTTATTCATGTTCTCCCAGAAATCTTCATGTTTTTCAGGTTCCCATTTTAGAATTGGGTTAATCATGTTTATACTATTTTGTTCATTCGGTGTGTTGGGTGTTGACACGTCTAGCCATACCTTAATTGGGAGGTGGTCAGAATTGCCTATATTCAATACTGCGAAGTCATTAATCCACTCTATGCAAGCCACATTAATCCAAACCATGTCTAACACACTACTACCTCTCCCAATAAATGTAATATTCCCGTTTGGGTCTGCTTGCGTTCGTCCGTTAAGTGTAAAAAGTCCCAGTCCAACGAGGTTATCTACGAGAATCGAGCCATTATGATTATTATACTTATCACATGACTTCCTTTTGTGTGATATTTTAGACGAATATACTATGTTTTCATCTATTTGATTGTTCAGTCCGATACGACCATTAAAGTCACCACCGAGAATTATTGGGATGTCGTGAATCTCCATAAGATCTTGAATGTAATTTGTTAACATTGTTAATCTTTCATTATAGTGATGTTCTCTTATATATACCGTAATTACTATTACCTCAAGTGCATTAATAGTACATTTTATCGCTATCCATATGTTACTTATATTTAGTACTGTGTAACTTGAGACTAATTTTTGGTTAAGTAAGATACATAACCCCCCACTGGCTCTACCTGCTGAATAGTCTTTAGATGCCGGACTAGTTATAATGTCATGCACATTGAAAAAAGAATTCGACATGGCGATTGAATCATCCAGTCTCCATGTTTCAGTCAACCCTATAATTGCGCAATATTCAACATCTTTTTCAAATTCGTCTACTGTTAGTTCGAAAAGATTTTTTAACCCGTGCACATTCCAAAACATGATACTCTGTTTCATAGAAGCTTCTCTTGTTTGTGTTAACCTCAAGTTCTCATTTTTATTATGATTATTACCCTCTCTCACTGCCGGATTGGTGTCGGTTAGTTGATGTTCTTTGTCGTCTTGTGTCAGGTTGTGCTGTTGTGCCATCTCATTACCGTCAGTTGTTGTTTCCACGCTCATTCTTTCATTGCAGACGTCGATTCTGTTATGGGTTTCCCTCCGCCAGATGTCAGTGTCGTAATTTCCTTCGTTCCCTTTATCCGTGTCATTAGGAACGCTGTTGTTCGTTTGTTGTTCGGTTACGGGTAGATGGCGCATTGCGCGATGATGGTGATTTTGGGTGCTGTGCGTCTTCCACAAGACCGTCATACTTCCATATATAATTTTTGCCATCAATTTGAAGTTTTTTGTAACCGATTTTGATTTGTCGCCCATTACTTTCCTCCGTTCGAGCAATAGCTATAATATTGTTCTGAATTTGTCGTTCTCGCGGCGTACGGTCATGTGTGATGTAATATGGCGAGTCTTTCAAGCGATTCCTGTTGTCCATAACCCTCTTTTTATCATTTGCTTCTTCCAGTTTAGCTAAAGTAATCCCGGAGTTCCCGTCTTTTCCTCTTTTCCCAATAGGGTATGCCTCCCTGATTTTTACTCTCACCTGTAGTATTCTTTCAAGAAACTCCTCTACGCTACCTTTGGTATCGTAGGGCTCGAGCTTGAGTCCATGAATGACGATGTTCATTTTTCGATCTCCCCTGTCTCTTGCTTCTTCTTTTTCCTCGAGGTAGTGAATTTTTTCTTGTAGAACATTTTTTTCCTCCTCCCATTGTTGATGGTGTTTTGTAAGATCGTCTTCGATTCTATTGATGCGATCCCATGCTTCTTTCGCCTTTATGCTGTCCTCAGTCAGTTTCGTAACCATGTCTGTCAGATTCTCCAGTTTATCAAGGATTCTGCTTAGATCCTGTGAATTTTGTTGTTCTTCGCTCGAAGTGTTTAACCCTTCTCCTCCACTTTTGGTTTGAGATTGAGTTTTTCTCTTAATTATATCCGTGATTTTCTGGGTGGATTGGTTTTTTTTTCCCAAGTCCTTGTTTCGTTTCTAAATTCTTACCCGCCATAATCGTCAGTTTTGTTTCACTTGCAACTCAGATACGCGCGGTCTAACCTCACTTTTTACTATCTTTCTGTTTAGCTTACAGGTTATATTAGACTAACGATCTTTTCTAACATTTAGTGATTGTACTGTTTATTTCTGAATTGATGTTTATTTTAGGCACTTTTTAACAAGTTTGTCACAGAAAATCAACGAAATTTTACGGAAATTCACAGGAGCTTGCTAGAGTACGTCTACTCGCATCAAAATCCAAGATGGCCTCTCAATTTCGTTATCATATCGGCTGATATTGATTTCAAGTAAAATCCGTTCAAATTGGCATCCTCCGTCGGAGCGTTTCGCTTCGGACCATCATGCTTGGCAAACAAATACATTGCGTTGTAAACCCCCTTGAAGCCCATTTCGAGGCGATTATTTACTGCTTCGCTCAAGTCGATATTTCGGCGTTTTTCAAATCTTGGCATTTTGAATGTCGAGAGGAAAATCTATTTCTTCCGAGCATCCGTAATTACATCCTCCAATCGGGATACTTGATTACCAGATTTTTAGGCCACTCGCACGTATTTCGTATTTTTTATGTAATAAGCGAAGACTTCCCCATCAATTTTAAAGGGGAGCCTCAACTCCATGGCCTTTTGTGACGTTCGAACAAGGTTTTTCGCAACTATGCAAAAATACTTGTGAAAATCGTTCGGGTGGCTTCCTCCTCTACTGTCCCTGACGGATCACAGCAACTGAAACAAAAAAACACCGAATTGAGCTTTCGTCTATTTGGATGTTTAATTCGCTAAAAGAAGATGCGATTGAATTTTTTGGGATTATTTATGCAAAGTTTTTTTTTTAAGAAGTTATCAAAATTCGCATTGAACCGACTAATTTTTAAGTGATTTTGAAGAGGAGGAAAAATGCTTTTTTGCTTGACACGAGGTAAAAAATAAAAAAAAAAAAGTAACAAGTTATGAGTATCACAAGCTAAAAATTTTTCTGCATGTGTAAAAAGATCTATTAAAACGTGGTGAAATTTTTGAAAAAAATCAAAACGGTCCAAATTTGAAAAAAAAAATATTTTTGGTTAAAAACTGAAAAAAAAAGTATAAAAATTCATTTTGTTACTTTTTTTTTGTATTTTTTTCATAAAACTACAACTCAAGACGAAAAAAATGACCTACTATTCTATTTCGATATCTCTGTTATTGAAGAAGTTATGGGCGTTCACAAAAAAATTGTACGAAATTTTGAAAAATTTATTGTCATCAGATGAGTTGGGAAAAAAATCTAAAAAAATTAGGAACGACTTCTTTCAGTGGTTACAAAATAATAGAAAATTTTCAGCAAAATCAAAAATGGTCGGGGTCACGGATTGGTCCGTTTGGTATGGAATCACCCACGTAATTACTCGATAACTAAGCAGAAGAAAATTTTGAAAAAAATTGTTTTTTCGCACTTGATGTTGAAGAACATCATCACCAAATTTGATCAATTTCTAATTATTTAGACTTTTGTACCATACATAGTTAATTTTCAATGTTAACTCGGCGTAGAGTTAAAGATAAATGAGTACTGAGCTCACTCCAATAGAAAAAGAATGCTTTCGCAGGTAAAGCCGCGGATAACCGAATGAATAATTCGAGAATAGAAAGAATTTTTGGAAATTTTCATCAGATTTTCGGATGCGAGGAAAGCACACGTGGTGGGAGGAAGAGATACACGAATGTATAAATCCAGCGTTGGGTGGATCAAGCCGGTAAAAGGCGATAGAGGAAAGAGCCAAAGGGAGGGAGACAAAGCAGATATAGACCGCTCGTTGGGATTTATTTCATGGTATATATGGGTCAGAAGTGGACGAGATGGAAAAATGTACGAACATGAAATTCAAACGGAATGGAAGAGACAGAGAGAGAGAGAGAGAGAGAGAGAGAGACGGAGAGTTAGCTGGTGAAACCGTCTAGTCGCACGAGGCTCGTTCGGCTGTGCATATCCGACATGATAAGGGCTTCGCGGGCACGACGAAAGCCCCGGATTTTCCTGTCCTGTTCCACCGACACGATTCCAGTCTCTGCACAAAGAAAGCCTTTTCACTCACAATCTTCCAAAAAGTACAATAAATCGGAGGCCTCGTTCCATTAGAAATACATCGATAGCTCCATTATTTCGCATCAACAGACATGACTTTCATACTAGTCTTTTTCAACTATCTCAAATGAACAATGTCTCGATTGACAATGCAATATAATTACTGAATAAATGAATAAATATCCGTGTACAAGGCTGACTACACCGAGCTCATTAAAATTTTCGTTAAAGCTTTATGAATTTTGAAATATCTTTCAACCGTGATAAATTATCCTACGCAACGTCAAGAATATTTTACGAGCGTCGGATATTAATTTTGTTTGTTTTTTTTTTTTAATTAAATTTTTCAGCAACTTAATTTTTCATGGATTCAATTTTTTTTTTATCTCAATAGTCACCACTTCGGTGGGTGTAAGTTCAAGGAAATGTACAAGGAGAAAAAAATTGTAAAAATTACTATAACACCATGTGGTAGGATTCTATATCAGCCATTTTGGAGGTTTTTACCAAAAACATTGTAATTTCCAAGTCAATTCCGAATTAAAATATTTGAATTGCGTATTTTGCTCTGACAGAGATTTAAACTGTGCTATTTTTTCCTACGTAGTTCACCGAGGAATCATTGTAAAATTTATGTTCACTCGACGATGAACTGTAAAGTAGGGTTATTAATAATTCTGTTTTGCTACGGTTAGTACTGTTTTCGCAATCGAAATTAACTATGGTACATAGCAGAATTTTATTCGCGATTGTACGAATATCCAAATTATATATTGGGCAGGCTCAAGGGCTTATGCTTAACTATATTCGAAGAGGGGTTCGATCAGGCGAATCTTTTGCCTCGTATATACACGATAAATATTCTCATAATGAATATATATAATAAATGGTTTTTGTGCCGAAAACATGGGCATGAAGAACATTATCGTTACGAAACATCGTGATTCTATTGCTATTATAGAAATGTGTACAAAATAAAGTTTATTTGTTGCTCAAAATAATAAAGCTCCTTATAACTTTTTCTTTCGATCCAGCATCCAAATCCCAACCGAAATCGAAAAAAAAAACCGTAGTACGAAAATCTGGTCTATACGTACGAATATCGACGGTTAAACTGAACATTTTCCAACAGCTATACACAGCCAAAATCCTATGACGACACATACATTTTCGACGGTTGGATTCAAATATTTCCAGTAGGATATTGCACAATTATATGGTAGCTAATCAGTAAAATTTTGCGAGTGTAGCTAAATTTCGATATATTTGTTTTGGTATATGGCACATCAATTTTCATCGAGTTCTCGCTTCACAAAAAATGACTATGTATGTTCGTAAGAATTAGTAAATATGACGATACAGCACCGTAGTAATTTTTACATTTTGCTAAAATTCAATTTGCATTTGAAGTGGTATAATAAAAGTTTGAATGGGAAAAATCTGTTGTTATTTTTGGATGGAAAAGATTTGATGCATGATGAAATTTGGCCGAAGGGAGCAAGCGTGCGTTCACGAGGCTGGTTCAATCGGATTTTTTTTATTCGCCAGTCTCCTATCGACGAGCAAACGTTTGACAGGGTTGAATAATTTTTCTCGTTATCAACCATCCAAGATAATCGTATAATATTTACCGAAGTTTTTCTTTCATAGCTTCAGCGAGAGAACGATAGTCAGGCGACGTGGAAGCAGAAAAGAGTGTCGAGATAATTCAGCGGTGGAGTGTGAAATCTTGTGTTTGCATGTATACATTCGTTGACGTCGGTTCTCGTGAGCGAATAATTTGAGGTTTTACGTCATTTTTTTAAGGATTCGTACGTATACAGATATTTTTGCGTTTATGGTGAAACACACACACACACAGAGGCTTGTTCGCACGCGAGTTGGTCGTGATTGCTGTGGAGTTTTGCTCTCGGGGCGAAGATTCGCCCACTCTCGACAATTTATCGTCGGATTGCCCCGCGGAGGTGTTCTCTCGAGGAATTTGCTTGGAGCAAATACAGCGACAAAATGAGAAGGAAGAAGAGAGGAGGGCGAGGACAGAAAAGAGCTAACCCCAAAGTGGCAAAGAAAAATATAATCGTTGAGTCGAAAAAGCGACGCGGCGATGTTGCACGAAAACTGAGTGAGATCGAGTTTTTCCACCTACGAGCTATCCCGCACTCTCAGTATAACTCGAAAATTGTCGCTCCTTCGCTACAACGAACGACTCTTATTTAAACTCCAAAGTCTGCGAACGAGGGAAAACTCATTTTTTTCCTCCTCAAAAAATCAGTGCAAAACGTCAACTGGCACATTTTTCGTTTCATCGTTTCGTTGCATCATTTTTCCACATTCAGATTTTCGTCCCAGTATGAAAACCTAGTAAAAAGAGAAGAACATTCAAAAACCTCTTAGAAAACGGTTAAATTAATTTACATGAAGAAAAAATTGTCTAAATTCCAGCGAAAAATTCAAAAATTCTTCAGAAACTCAACAAATTCATTTCGACCGACGATTCGTCATCCGGTCTCTCGAACAGCTTTCCCACCAACGGTCCGATGCAAAAGTTGTGATCGTCCGAAGGGTCAGTATTTTTCCAGATCATTTGCCAATTTTCCAAAGCCTGATTGAACAGAAATTTCAGTAAATACATTCAAAGTTTCAAACAAAACGCGTAAGAGTGTGATGTATTTAAAAAATTGATAAGACACTCCGAGTTACAAATTCCAGCAACCTCGTTGTTTTTCAAGAAACAATCAACGCCCACGACTATAAGTTCGTGTCTCGTATGAAATAGCCCGTAAGTTGAACATTACGAAAGATGTTGAAAAAACTTATTGTTCAAGGAAAAGAGAAAAAAAAGGAATTATCGAAGAGTCGAAAGTATCAGATGATTATTTATAATTTGAGGCTTACGTGCAAAGTGCGTGCTCTCGTCCTAACACACGAATGCGCGGCGACTTTATTCGTCTCACTCTCGCCTTCGACTAATGAGCCGCCAGCTGCTCTTGCACCCATCAACTGATAAAATAATAAATAATAATTAATATTGCCTCCGTTTCATTGCGGATAAGTCATGGTTTTCTTGTATTACACTACTGCATGCTGTGACACAACAATAGCATTAATACATGAATCAATCAAAAGTTATAAAGACACATAATAATGCTTCAATATCATAAATGTTATTAATGTGATCGAAATTTGCCCCCATCCGTAATTGCTTGGTTCCACAAAATAGAATGGAAAACCGAAGGTCAGTCCACTTGAAATGTGCAGCACAAAAAGGTCAAAAAATGTCATTGGTAGCTCATGTTATTAATGGAGAATTTGAAAAAAAACTTGCAAGACTTGAGAATTTTTTATAGAATTGATAACGATCTATAATTAGGCCATGCATCGAAACTAGATGAAGTAAAAATGTTGCGTCAGGGTACAACGGCTAATTACTGACGAAATTTTTTGGAGATTTAACGATGTTTTCATTCGGACGTTGATTGATCGAGTTTGGACTTAAAAAGTGGGAATTTTGTTGATAAAATTCGTAATTGAGAGACACTTTGATGATGGGCTTGATTTATCCATTTTTTTCATACGTTTTTTTCAAGCGGATATATAACAGAGCATGAGAGCAATTTGGATGAAGTCCCCTCAGCACGTATCGTCGATTTTGAGCAAGAAGTAAAAACGGTCCGGTCGCTAGCGAGGGAGAAAGAGAGAAAGAGAACGGGGGAGATCTGGAGAGGGAAAGAGAAAGAGAGAGATGCTGCAACATGTCCGTGGCGCGTGTTCCTCTCGCCGAGCTCCGGCGATAACACTCAGAGTTCTTGGGATCTCGTCCAATGAGCTTTCGTCCCCATCGTCAACGGGGCAAAGGTCCACTCGTGCCGAGTTCACTACATCACTGGCCCAACGGCAAGAATCACCTTCAGTCTTCATCAACGTTTGGGACCAGTGACAAGTGGATATTGTGCGGTTCGTTCTCACTTTAAAAGTGTCTCGGGGTTAGGGCGAGTTGTGCTGGATACTGCGGCGATAGCTGCCGGGAAAAGGAGTTGAAAACGCCGGGAAAGAAGGTCGCTTGGTACTGCGGCGGAGAGGATTCAAAGTTCGGGGCTCAATATCATTTATGGATCGTCACGAACGACGAATCATTGCGGGGAATCGACGAAATTATTCGGTTGGAACTGGCCCAAAGTCCTGAAGCATTTTGACAGATTTTACAGTCCCATCAGGAGAAGATTTGTCGCCTAAATTTAGTCGGATTCGATAAAAAGTTGGCTGAAAATGCGGTGGGACTTGGCCCTACTGTTGCTGCTCCTCGGCTACGGCAGCGTCGGCGGATCTTGGCCGATAATCGGCAACCCCCTGAACACCGTCTGGTCCACTTTCTATCCGTCCAAGGTGGAAGCGCCTCCAGAAATCGATGCGAGCAGCGACGAGGACTGCTCCGAATGCACGCGCAATCGTCTCGTCGCGACTTCGAGCATCGATCGCGATCCGATAATGACAGAATTACGGGTCGAGTATGTCAAGCAGCAGATATTGAAGAAACTCAGACTCGAGAAGCCTCCCGAGGTCTCGATCTCGTTGTCGACCCTACCAAAGCCATTGATAAACGGCCACGTGCTCGAACTGCGACCCGGCGCTCCTCTCGAACCGGAAAAACAGGCGGAAAGCTTCTACGGAAAAACCGATCAGATCGTCGTTTTCCCTAACGAAGGTGAGTCTCGGTTACACCGTAATTGAGCTTCTCGCATTAATCAGACTCCTTGAAAATCCCCGAAAGAATATTCCGTCCCAAGGTACGTCGGAGTAACAGGCCAATTGAGGCTGAAAGGCAATAAAAAATATAAATAAACTTAATAATCCAAGAAAATATTAGTTTTTAATAGTCAGCTTCGATCGCGTCATTAATTCTCTCTCCGAGTATTCGAGTATGATCGAAATTCGTGAAGGAACTTGTCAAATATGCGCGAATATATTCCGACGAAGCTGCCTTCTCAAAAGTTCAATAACTCCAAAACTATTTATTTATCTTAGCAAATTAACGATAAAACATGAAGATTTCATTAGTCATGCGAAGATCGATGCGAAAATGGACGAGTTAAAACGTTGAAAACGAAACGGATCCCTGAGAAAGCGTTCGTGAACAATATCCATATAAAAATATCACCGGCGACATGGTTCCCGGTGCAAGATAAATGTAGAAATCGAAAAAAAGAATAAAAAAAAAGCTACGAGCCGAACACGAATTGGATTTTTGTCGCATGAATATGCAACGAATCGACAAACGTGTGAATTTGTTTTACTTCGTACGAAGCGACGTACAGCGATAAAAGCATGTATAGGATCCAACAGGTAAATCTAACAGGTTGAAGAACTAAACGATCGAACGAGTAGAAAAGCGAGAATGTTGGAAAGAGGATAAGAGCCTCGCAGGAAGAGGAGTAGAAGAGAAGTGTGGACAATGTAGGCAAGTTCTAGCGGAGCTCGTTAATTGGCCTCGTCCGAGAACTACAGTAATACTTTTAAGTCATGCGGATACGTACGAAACAATGCTAACACTGATATACTTATGCTTCAACGAATAATGGCGCCCTTAATTGCCAGCATCTCTCATTTCACTCCACCTTTGTATTCTCGTGCACATAAAAATTTGGGTACGAGATAAAAGACTTGAGTTTTTCGTATCGATTGTGGATTGACCTGAGAGGAGAGCGAATGATAGAAACTCAATGATCGAGGATAAAAATTGAAGAAAAATGAAACGAAATAACGATGATTTCAACGAATTCGTCATTCCTCGGATATTTCGTATTTGGCATCGGGAAAAAGTCACTCCGTTGGCCATGTGAGCTGATATTTCGCGTGTTTTTTTCCATCCGAGCCCGAGTTCTGCGTTCCATTTGTTGTTTCCTCTCGGTAAAACTCCAAAGGGCTTCTGCAAATGAACATTTATTTATGTATTGAAAAGAAACAAAATTTGATAAATGCCTGCGAGATATTTGGCCACAAAAAGTGGGTCCGAAGGGCGGGGCTGTCGGAATCAGGATTTTTATTTTCAAGATCCGGTTCATTGTTCGTGGAAATTTCGTCGGAAAATATGGCCTGGAAAATCGATATGGGAGAGCCCGGAAATGGGAAATGAGCGGGCGGAAATATTCCGTGTAAATTGAAGAAAATGTTGGAAACTCTGGTTTTCAGCGATTCAATATTTTCTGATGGGGCACGCTAACAATAAAGCTTCCGGGCAAAAGAAAAAGCATTAAAAATCAACTTTGCCGGGCGCGAATTTCGACGAAATAACGCGCTAAATACCCCCGTCACGAGAGAAACGACGGTAGATAAATTTCGATTGTTTCGCTCACTTTGAAGCCACGCGAAATATTGCCAGTTTCGGTATAAAATAAGCGAAAGTGAATATTCCCACCCTAATTGCGTGCGTCCGACGCGATAAACCGCAACAACGGACCGGATATTAATGGCGCTTTTCTACAGCCGCCCCCCCCCCCCTTTACTCGAATCTCACACCCTTATTTATTCATCGCAAAATTCATTTAATCGAAGACCCATTTTTCTCGCACACACTCCGACAATATATCGATGAATAACCTTTTTTACATTCGGAATAATGAACCGGAAATTTCAACGGATTCCATCAACAGAAGCGCCGTCGAAAAAATATTATTCGTTCGAAAAAACATTAGAGTTCTTCATTAATTCACTCGCGCGCATACTCGACGTTGACTTTTCTATTTTCATTGCAATCCTTTTGCAATATTGAAATTTTATACTTTCGCAATAAAACGCAGGAACCAAAAATGTTCATCGTATGGAACGATTCTCTCGAAAAATAACGAAAAAAATCCCAAATAAAAAGAGGATCAAAAGTATAATTGCATAGTTTTTATTTCCGTGGAAATAAAAACGTATTGTGTGTAAAAGTGCTATCGACTTGATGCAGCATTCAGCGATAATTCGGTCGCGATATTCCCCGAGTACATTTTACATTTGAAAGTTTAATGTTCCTGTTACAACGTCACATTCTCGTCGGATGAGAGAATGTAGCCGGGACCTTTCTCTCGTAACAGTATTAGAAAGTCGAAATTAGCTCGACTGACAAAAATACTCGGAGGGGAAACTGGAGCGGGCTTGGCGGCGAATGAAATTTCGAATTGATGCGATTTACAGCGAGAGATGAAACGGCGAAATAAGTGAATGGAGGAGAAAAAGGGGCTCGAATCGAGGGAAAATGGTAGCATTCGAACGAAATTATGCACGAGCCGTTCCGAGTCGATTGAACAATCTCGTCATTCGAATCCGTGAAAACCGAGACAGAAAATCCACGATTTATTTACTACTCGATACCATTCATGAGTAGAAATTCAAAAAACTAAGGTTTTTCTTGATCAACCGATGAACAGGCAGCAGCAAAAATACTCCGGAAAGAAAATATTTGCGGAAAAAGTAACTCGAACTATCATCCCTCGGAAAAAATGAGACGAAAACAACTCCGGATTGCTAAGCAAAGTTCAGAAGCCTGCTCGCCATGGAAGGCCTCATGGATTCGCACATATATACGAAAACAGAAGTCAAATTGGCAATTACGTTTTCGCGACAGCGTTTATTAGCTTATTTCGACCTTGTACTTGTTAAGTGACAAATGGAGGGAAAAGAAATCATTTCGCAACATCGATGCGAAGATTTCATGCCTTTTTTTAAACTGGCACCTCCTCGCATTTTTCGAGTCAAAGAAGAGTACGAAAAATCGGGGGAAAAGACCTCGAAACATTCGTGGCGCTAGTAGTACGGCTCTATAGACGTCAAACAAACTCTATAGTCATAGCATACAGATAATCCATAGGTCCTTGGAGCGAGAAGTCTGGAACGAGATATTGGCACAGGAAGATCGAATCAACGTGGAAATTCTCGTTATGATTGATCGACCGAAAAAGGTCACGAATTATGTGATAAAAAATGTATCTGCGTGAGAAATTAGAGAATAAATTGACTTTCGTGGTTGACATTGCTGGGGATTTTTGAATTTGTTTTCCCAGCTGCTATAGAAGCAGGTGAATGAGCATTTGGCTCGTGTGGCTTTTCGACTCTTTCTAGGTTCAAAGTATTCGATTCGCGTTGAAAAAAATTTGAGCGAAAATAATATTTCCCAATTGTAAATGAGGAAAGTTTTAATTCGCAAATGCAGTATTCGAATCGTCCCTACGGAGAGTTCTCAATCATTTTCTTTTCATTTATTTTTCCTCACAGGGGTTGCTGACTTGAAACATTGTCGCCAAAGCTCGAACCATCTCACGGGTTTCAATCCAGCAGCTTGCTTCACCTTCAATCTACCAAAAGAGATACTCTTCGTCGACGTAACTTCAGCTGAACTATGGTTCTACAAGGAATCCGACGAGAACGACGTTTTCAATCAGACTTTCGTGCTCTCCGAGCTCGATCACTGGGACAAGGGCGAAAGCTTTGAGAAAAACGCGATTATGGGCATTTTCGAAACTTCCATCGGAGGTAAATCCTTTTGCTTTTAGATCTTTTGTTTTTCATCTCGAATTCGATGGAAATTATTAAAAATGCCAATTTTTTGTCATCGACGAACGTCCGTTGCGCTTCTTCGTCTTACGATTCGTCGCCAAATCGTCAAAGTTCTTAATTTCTCTCTCATTCCTCGGTTTTCTCCTCAAGAGGGTTGGGTCAAGTCGGACGTGCGTTTTACGTTGAGGAAATGGGTGGAGCGACGCGGTTTGAATCACGCCATTCAAATCGCATGCAGCACGTGCTCGATCGATCGCGACACAGCTCCGGTCTCGATCGAAATAACGTTAAAGCCTTTCCTCGTTATTCACACGTCACCGTTGCCTCAAAAGAATCGTCCGAAGAGAAATTCCAACTGTTTACCGGAAATGAAGGAATGTTGTCGCGACGATTTGTACATAAGCTTCGAGGACATCGGCTGGAGCGATTGGATACTTCATCCGAGCGGTTATCACGCTCACTTCTGTCGGGGCTCGTGCTCTTCGGCTGCTTCTTTGACGATGAGTGCCTCGCCGTACAACAACGTAATCAGGGTACGTGAAAAAATCATTTTCACTCAATCTCGCTTCCAGAGTTACCGACGCTTTTCACTGAAATGGAAAGACCAAATTAAAATACTTTTTTTAAACTATCCAAAGATTTTAACCGATTACGAATGAACGAAATTTGTAAAAATCAAAAAAATTACTAAAAAAATAGGAAAAAACGATTAAATAAAAAAATACGAGCAAGTCCCTTGGCACAGATTCGCTTAGTTCGATAAAATCACACTCAAAAGTAAATTAACATATACGAACGATCCGAAGATGATAAATATCTGCGATACCATTGAATTCGAACGAAAAAAAAAAAAAATCAAAAATTTGCACAGAGTTTTCGCACATTCCCGGGACTCTCCAGGGGCAAGTGAAAGTTGACGAATTTATCAAAGACCCAAAAAACTTTTAAAAAATGCAAAAACTTCAAAAAAATTCGCAATTTTCGTTCGGCTTTGCTCAATTTGACCAAAACAATTATTCGAATCAGTTTCATTCGACTTTGAAGATATTTTATGTAATAACTCTGCAAACTTTCCAACTCATTTGTTTAACCGTTTTTGCACAAAATTTCATCCCGGAGCACGGAGAGTAAAAAGAAAAAAATTATTCATCGTCATTTCGGTGCGACGATCGTAAACTCCCAACAATTTATGCCTCTTATAGATTAATAACCCTTAGTGTGCACACCTTGACAGCGAGACATTTCGTGCACATGGGGTCACTTTGACCCCAGGTCATTTTTGACATCGAATATCTCGGTAACTATGCGCTTTTCGGAATAAAAGGTTCAGTCACTTTTTGCAGTTAATTGGTCCAACTTTAAGGCTGTAAAGTCGGATTTCCAAAAAATCTTTTTTCGTTGCTCAAAAACGTGCTCAAAGTTGATAGTCCGCGTAAAAAACACTTTTTCGGTTAAATCTCTCGTAAAAAATTATATTTTGAGTTTTGAAAAAAATCCTTACAGAGTTTTGCAGACAAGGGTCCATGCTTTAAGGGAAAAATAGTCCACTTTGCAACCCTTCCAAAAAGTGTATTTATTTTGGAGTGTGAAGTTGGCTATGCTCCCTACTTTTAGAGAGGGGATAACGATTTCTCAATATTGGGGCTTTTACTTATGAGATGCTCATCTGTAAATGCTATTCATGTGAGAAACAAATTTTGGGGTCAACCTGACCCCAGATGCACACTAAGGGTTAAATGGTCTAACGATTTAAATCGATTATCTATGTGCAGGAGGAAAACACTGAACTGTCATTGGATTTTATTAAAAGCTTATAAATTTTTAAAAATCCTTGTTATTTAAATCAGATTCCAAGTCATGCACAATAAAACGATTGGTTCATCCAGTTTTTCGTACGATTCTAGCTCACTCATATTTGAATAATAATTTTTCAATTTCCACGTAATGAAAAATCATTTTTTCCTCGAGATTGGAGATAAATGTGGTAAAATCGTAAACTTCTTTTGTACTGACCTTGAGCGTACTTCGAAGAAAAAAACGTTGAGTTTTGAAAGTCCGTTGAGTTTTGATTGAGAGAGTTGTTCGATTCATTTTTCAGAGGTTGTTGACGAAAAAGGGCAGCGTACATCAGCAGAAGAACGAGATAGTGCCGTGCTGTTCACCGACGCAGTTGTCGCCGATCCAGTTGCTCTACGTCGACTCGAACAATACGATAACGCAAAAAACGTTGCCAAACATGGTGGTCGAGGCTTGTGGCTGCATGTGAGGCTTCAACATCGATGAATTTCATTTTTGACTCGTGCCAACCTCGCGGAATAGACGACTCTTAAATTCGACACTCTCTTCACTTTGTTCGGTTCGAGTTGATGGCGACACAGTCACAGTTCCACCGAATTTCAAACAGACGAATCAGAGCGATCGATGAAAAACGGCCACGAAACTTTCCGTACGTCTTTTTACGTAAGTAAAAACGTGCGAGACGAAAAAAACATCGATACTCGAGTCGGCATTGGGTCAGTTCTACAACTGACATTGAGCTGTTAACAATGAAATTTCAGATAAAAAATAAGACGAGAATAAAAATCATAGTTGTATCGATGAAAACATCGTCAGAAGAGTAGTAATGGATTTACAGCGTAAAAGAGCCAAGTGAGCAGGTATGACCGAACAGTATTTCCCCCACTCCCATTACCGATATATTGATACTCAATTATGTCATAAAAACATTTACATCGTTGCAGCAGAACGTAAATGTTTTTATCGTCCTATGGATATTTTGATCCTTCAAAGAGATAAAGTGTAGGGTACCGTTGAAAAAAAAGAAAACACAAATTTCGTCGTTCCGATCGAACGACAAGAATTCTCGTGACGCAATGACACATTCCAAAGCAGTTTTCTAACCTATGAATTTTTCGAACTGATTCTTTTATCAGACAGTAACGAAATTATCATTTCGAAAGTTTTTCAATCGGACTTAAAATTTGTATAATTCAGATATGACGAAAATGGATGAAAGCTTGATCGACGAAATTCGATGCAACGATTTAAAATGAACTTTTTGTTCAGTGCTTTTATGGAGAATGGAGAAAGAAATTATATTCACATATCGAATAGTTTCACAAGTTTGATGTTCTCTCGTCCGATTTTAGAGCTCAGATAATCCTTTCTTTTTTCCTTGCGTCGTTCGAACTTTTTGTGCGACAGAGGCGTCGAGAGTTCACGGGTAGTTGAAATAAGGTTATGTTATGAGACGAAAGAAAACGAAGAAAAATGTCGTCGCGCGACAAAAAATGTCCGATAATCTTAGAACCTCGAGAATCTTAGAATCGAACATCTGATGCGAAACGTCGGTTGAGCATTTTTTCTTTATTCGCTTAAAATAAAAGTCCTGTATAGGCCGACGACATACGACAATGGACTGACCGTGAAACTGTTACACTTTCGATTTCTATCTCTGCATGCTCCACCTTTGTAAACTTCCATTCACACGTGAATGGTTGATCTTCTTGCATAATCCTGTTACCGAGTTCGATATTTGGAACGAAAAAAATTTAGTGCTAACCGTAATTTCGTGTCTACAAATATAACAAAAAATTTATAAGCAATTTGAAACACACGTTTGCATGATATTGAAAATATTGCGGTCTAAAGATTTTATTATATTTCGTATTCATTATTTATTTGCATGATATTGAAAATATTGCGGTCTAAAGATTTTATTATATTTCGTATTCATTATTTTTCTCAAACGTTCAATTGAAACGTAAGCATGCGAACGATTGCTTCAACTTAATGTTTTTCACTGGCTTCTCTCACAACGGAAAGCAAACAAGTTATTTTCTCCCGTGTGTATACAAGCGCGAAAACTCCCCGACTTAACCTTGAAACGAATACGGGAAGAGAAAGATGCGGCTCGAAAAAAGAACATTTTGTTTATTCAATTTTTTCTTTTTATTTTTTTTTTCGAAGCGTTACCGAGTCGATTTGAACTAAGGAAAGAGAATCGCTCAAGGGTTATCATGTTCGTATTAAAATTGATCGGGAGTATCTGAGAGCACTGCGAACTTTTTGTCAGCATTCGAAGATGCGACTCTCGACTTGGCAGTAGTACAGTAGAGCATCGGTTATTTTGCAAAAATGATTCCCCACTTCGTTTAAAATCGTCCCTGCAAACGCCAGTCACGAAATCTCTAGGGAATTGAGCGTTTTTATCGTTTAAAGTATAGAAAAACTCATTGCGATTTATCATTGTTATAAATTCGATTACGAACGCACAGACTCGATTTGGAGGTTAGAAAATGTCGTTCCGAAGCTCAAGTCGAAGACGAGAGCTTTCCATCTTCAATTGAACTCATAATACGAAAATTTTCTCTCGAGAATGAAAGTTAGTAATTAAATAATTGAATGTAATATTTAACGTCGAGCAACGACGATTTTAGAAATATCGATATTATGTATGTAGTACATTAAATGAACAATGCAAAAGTAATTTAATAGAGAAAAGGAATAATTATTATGAAAAGTTGCGTTTATACTCATTCGAGAATATTTTTAACGAGCTAACCTCGCAACAATTTTCATGTCGAGCAAAACTTATCGACACTATTTCCGAGTGTCCAGATTTAAGATTCTATTTCAAGTTAAATTAAAATTGAAGGAGCACATGTTCTTATTTATGTTTGTGAATGTTTGCGAAAATAAGTGATTTAGACTTAAAACTTAATATACTTGAATCAGCGAGAGGTTTAAAGTTATTAGTAATTTATAAATTGCGTATTTATCGTATAAATAAATATACTAATATTTATGAAATGTGTATAATGATGTAAAGCGTTGGAGACAATTTGATAAATTAGCCCCGTGATTTTAATGGATAAAACATCAAATTATTCGTAATTTTTATTCTGCATGTAATCTCAGGCTACCTCAAGAATGTAGTAGACCGAGCTTTTTGCTGGCTTATGCTTTTTTTTGATCCAGTATCGAAGTTATATACATATATGTCAACTCTGTTGAACGCGTTAACATTGGATCCGGAATTCGGTCGCTTCTGCGAGTACGCTAATTACGAAACAGAGAATTCGAGAGAATCCGTAGAAAGTTAACCTTTGCTTCTGGCTTTTAATTTGCCTGTTTTATCACATTTGTTCGTACGTACGTTTTTTTAGTCCATCGCGATAAGGTGAACTTGTGAAGATCACGGCACGTGTTTGTTTCCTCTCGAACACTCATTTCGAATGAATAATCGAAAAACCAAAAATGATTGCTTTATGGAAAGTTTAAAAAATCACGATTCAGGATGAAGGACGTTTATTAATAACGATAATAATTCAATATTTTTCGACTCGCCATTGTTTGTATTTTCTAGCAATAAAATAGCACCCGAAAACTGTGTTTATATACGATAATTCTCGACCTCGTCATTTTTGCTCGTTCCACTAACACGAACTCGTTCACTTTCGATGCACACTCCTTCTCCCGCACTCACACACACGAGCGCGTGCTCACTCTCAACACCATAAAATATTGAAGTCGAACGTATATTGTGTGTGGCGAAACCCCTCGATATTGTACACTCCAAAGTCCACACAGAGATTACTTTAATTAAGCATGTGATTGCCTCGAGGAAAAATCAAAATATATAATGACCATCTGTCACTCCTCGGTGGACACAAGAACAAAAATAAAAAATAATAAAAAAAATTACGATACACAGATTCGCAATGTATCGAGGTGGCGTTACATCGCTTCCAGTGTGACCTTTTACGCCTCACGACTCACGGATATTTATTCAATTACCACACAACGAGATTTCGTCAACACTTTTTTACAAGCGGAAGAATTTGCCCAGGAAAACGACAACTTCGAGAAATTTTTACGGATTGACGTCGAATGTTCGTTTTTTAGTAACATATTATCACACCGGACGAAATGTAGTCACGGATTCACTATTGAAAATGCTTTTACATTTCAAAAATTCGAAATTTCACGGATCGATTGAAAATTGATCCAATTTGTGGTTATAAAGCTGATAGCGTCAATTTCAACAGTGATACGAGAGAAAATTAATTTTGATTTGTAATTATTTATTAATTTGCCAAGTACGTTTGTTTTTCAAATTCAAAATACACGTCTTCACACGTACTATTGAATATGTAGAATTTTCGAAACAGTCTTCAATTTCGATCGGACCGACTCACCGTTTGAACTATTTTTTGAAAACTTTTCGAAACTATACTATTATTGAAAACAAATGTTCCCAAGATTCGAACAGAAATCGAAAGTAAATAAAATTAGGTAAAATGTCCTTGATAAGTACGTAAACATATATACACAAGCCCAGATCTAATAAAACGAAGAAAGACAGATGATGTGCACAACCCAGTTCGGTTTGTTTGGGTTTCGGTCTTTTTATACTTCATTTAACTTTAGAAGGACAGTGAAAAACGTAAAAACCTTTCCGTGAACGAAATGAACAACGAACCCGAAGTAAGCGCCACACAAGTTTTCTCTCGCAGAGTAACCTGGCCGATAACTAAGCAGCAAACAACCTTATTATCGACTGTAAATAACAGAGAAAATTAATAATTTTTTTGGTTGCCTGAACCTGAAATTCAACTTGGAATTCCATGTTAGTTTTCTCAATCTAATGCATTATGTTTTTTGTGAAAATAATATCGACGATCTTTAGTAACAGATAAGCGGATTAAATCTGAATAATTTGAGTTAGAAAACAGTATTTAGTTTACATCTATGCACGCAATGCGTGACAGTATACATGGGGAATTGGTAATAGGCAAATATTCTGAAACGCCGGCAACGAAGATTGATTCTTTTTCGTCGACGCCGGTTGGCAAAACCTCGGAGAATTTTCACTGCGGTCCTGCGCGAATCCAGTAGTTTTCATTATAACCTCGTACGAAGTGTTGCATTTGTTCTCTTGACTCTTGGGATATTTCATTTTTTTTTCATTATCGCCTCGTGTTCAAGTATTCAATTGTTTTTTTTTGTTTCGGCAAATACGAACAAATTTTACACACGCAGAAGCTCTCAGAAGTTGTCATTCTTTCATTCGATGAAATCGTTTCATAAAAAAAAATAATTCTTGCATCGTGTGTACGCGATGTGGTTCGTGTATCCGCGTATTTTAGCATTTACGTATCTATCCACAGAAACGACAATAGTCTCCATTGAATACGAAGGAGTTTGTATTTATAGGCGCAAAAAATAAGTGAAAATAAAAGAAAAAGAAGACTGATCGTTCGCTCGGACTCAATCGAAATATAATAAATAACTGTTGCATCAACGCACAAATTCAAGAGCTGTCATTCGGCAATTCTTGACTTTCCGGACTTGTTGAAATTTCCATGTAAGTGACATTTCGTTAATGTTTATAGATTTTACGTCGAAAATTGTTTAATTCTAACATTGCTTTCACCTTTCTTACTGAAATTTTACACATCTTTCAGATTGCAGAAAATAATTTTAAAAACATGGTTGTACTCAGTAATTTTGTGGCACCACAGGAAGGTATCAGGCATGAAGAACCTAACACCACTGTTTTCATTGATGACAGAGAAATTGGTAAAGGGACTCTATACATAACCGAGAGGTAACAAAATCAACGTTTATTCTATTCACATAGAAACCTAGAATTAAAAAATTACTGGCCTGTAAGAGCAAGGATTTTCAAATTCTTTACCAAAACTCAAATTCATATGTTGAAATTGAATTTGATCGAACTTTTACATTTCAACTTTGGATTAAAATCTTACTACCTCGTGGTCTGTGACCAAAATTAAAATTGATAATAATTAATGTTGTTGTCATGCTACTTCCTGCTGAAGACAAAATTGTAAACATTTTTCCAAATATCCACAATATCGTTGTCAATTTTCTACATGTGGCAGAAGGCTAAAGATTTTTTGATATCAACACAGAGTGAATAATCAACTTTCCAGTCTTCAAGCAATCGAGTTTGAGTTGATACTTATTCTGGAGTTCTACGATACATTTAGTTTTTATATACAGAATGTTTTCCAGCTTTTCTCCGTCCTGGACCGTGAATAACTTCTGTTTTCAAGCGTCCTTGCATTATTCTCTCCATTTTTTATTGCTCTGTCTTGCAAGACACGATAAATCTTATTTCTTTATTCTCAGTATAATATCATGGGTGAACAACAGCACGCAACAAGGCTTTTCCCTGGACTATCTTCACGTATCGCTTCACGCAATCTCACGAGACCAAGTAGTTCATCCAAGGCCGTGTCTCTACGTCCTGGTTGATGCTAACGTCGATTTACCTGGTAATGAAAAAATGAAATCCGAAGTTCATAATCACTTTGAATAATCAAATCAAACGAATGAACAAATAAAAAAATAAAAAAAATAAAAAAATGTTTTCAGATGGTCAAACCACACAGAATGATTACATCAGCGTTGGAGAAGACGAAGAACCGGAAGAACCCCCAATGACAGAATTCATGTTTACACCTGACGACACAAACAGCTTGGATGCAATGTTTCAGGCCATGAACCAATGTCAAGCCTTGCATCCGGATCCCCAAGACAGCTTTTCAGATGGTAAATTTTTTCAATAATAAATCATGTCTTGACAATAAAAAATTCATAATGCGACGAGAGTAATTTTAAGAGTAAGTTGACATTAGGGAGTTTATAATAAGTTGGTAGGAACAAATCAATAAATAAGTTGATAATAAAAAATTTAATTCTGCAGATCAATTCATTAAGATAGTTGACTGAGTTTTTTTTTTCTAGCTGAAGAGGATATTTATGAAGACGCAGAGGACGATGATTTTGAGTATTACGAAGTTGGTGCAGGCGATGCACCGTACATTATACCTGCAGGTAATTCTCCGTTCATAGAACCGTTACTTATGAATCTCGTACGAACATGTATTTTCAAAAATGTTTGTGACCAATTTCGTATACGATTCGAACTCTGAAATTTTTTTATTTTCACATCGCAACGCTGCACTTCGCTTTCCATTCAACATTAACTATTTTTTCTTTTCATTCGAAAGGAAACTAAGAAAACATCTAAACTTTTGTAATGATATAGTTTTCAACAATATAATATGAAAAAAGTTGAATAACGAATTGTATTACAAATTGAACAAAAAAAGTAATGAATTTCTTTTTGTGGAATCTTTCTGAAACAGTTTTAGATTCGTTGCATTGTAAAAGTGACCTTCAATAACAGCGAGCGAATAAATGGAAGAGCCTCTTATTGTCACGCCTGGTCCGAATGACCCCACGATTTTGCAGTGTAAAGTTTTATTTTGCTTCGCATCTCCAAAATTCTTTCCCTCCCACTTTAGTAACAGATTACGCCAGTTAAAAAATTAATTATACCAATTGAAACATTCATTGGCTCATTTTTTTCTGTACCTAGCCGAACCTTCGTTTGCCATCAATAGCTGACCCACAACGAATAAAACGTTGATTCAATGTTGTTTGCCCCGATTTCGCAGAACAAGTTGCCAGTCATAATGGAACTGATGTGGAGGAGAGCATGGACGTTGAAGCCGGACAATTCGAAGACGCGGAAGAAGATCCGTAAACGAAGGAAAGCCCGATGGAGAGAGCTTTTGGAAGGGCTACCAGCACTTACGATTTTCATTTCAATTAATTCCAACATTAATTCGCTTTCGTAAGTCATAACTCGAGAGAAAGTATCACCGCGTGCAAGATATCTCGCGACCCTTTTTTTCTTTCTCCCCCGCATTTCCTCTCCAGAACATCATTCAAGCACTTCATTTATATTCATTTTGTACTGAATAATTATTTCTTAGGATCAAATAAATAGTACACTAAAAACCACCGAGTGGGTGAGGTCCTTCGAGTCGTGCACTAGTTTTCTTTCTTTTTTTTCTTCTAAACAAAAACTATCTGCAAAACTCTGAGGAAGGTTCGAGAATTCAGAATGCAAAAAAGAGCCGAATATTTACGAAATTCATCAAGATTTTATTAAATAAAATTTGAATTTTAGTTTGTTTGTTTTTTTATTCGAGTCAATGCAAACGCATTCGACTAAATGTTTCGTAACGAATAAAAATGAATGAGAGATATAAAACAAAGTATAGAAGTGTATGTCGAGGAGTCCATGTAATGGCGCACAAATTATCACAATATTTCTCGTTCAAAATTTCACACTAGAATGAAAAATTAATTACAGTGTTTCTCGTCGTCATTCCAATGATTATTTTGTCTGTTTTGAAAAACTCTCAAATAATTCATAGAAAATGAACCGTGAGACTCGAAAGCATGAGTGAAGAAGGAAATACTCTTTGAGGTTCTTCATCGTATTTTTTTGGGGCCAAAAATGAGATCAGCGTCAGGCGCACCTTTCGGATGGTTGTACTTTTGTCTTCGTTCTCTGTTCAAGTTAACGGTAACTGGTCGCGTGCCTTGGTTGATAGTTTCCTGATAGTCTTCCTCTTCTTGTCTCTCAGTTATATTCAAAGTGAGTCTTTTCACTCTTTCCTTTTCTTCTTTTTGTTCTTGCTCCCGATTGCGAAGATTAAGAGCGAGTTCGGAGGAGACGGGAACCGCGAGATTTTTGTACTGTTGCTTGTTGCCTTTTCTGAGCATGAGAACAAAATCTACGGTTTTCGTGTCTGCTGGCACTTCGTGCAACTGCTCGTATGTTTTTTTCGTGCTTTTCACGTGGAGAGGCACACTGATGTCGACCTGTTGCGGCTTCACAGAATCTCTCATACGGTCCTGAATATTGTCGGATACAATTTTATCAAAAGCCGAAAGAAAATCGTCGTCCTCGGGACAGTTGACCCTTTTAGGGCCCGATGGCAAAGCCGCATCCAGCTCCGAAGCGTCCATTACAACTCCCGTTGCCTCGTTGCAACCTTGGGAAAGACTTTGGTCACCCTGGGTGTTGTCCTGCGTGCCCTGATTCTCGTCACGGTCCCCGAACCAATCCTCGTCCGATTGAGCCTCCGACAAATCCTCTGCTTCCTCAAAATGCAAATCTCCCACAGCTTTCGCATCGCCACCCCCGTTACCCCCAGCTCCTCCAACCACGCTCCCAGACTCCTCTTCAACTTCTGGTATGACTCCCATTTCCATATCCTGATCAGCTGCTCCATCCTCGCTCATGTTCACCAAACTGGGATACAAATTTGCTCGCAATTCTTCAATGGCACACTGAGACTCCTTGTAGCTCTGGAAAATTTGCATCTTTGGTCTCAACATCGCCAATGTGTCTCTGTACATATAATCGATTCCTATCGGGAAGGGATTCTCGCTCGTCCAAGTAGGATCGGTGTACTTGAAAAGATAGTAATTTTGGAAAAATATGAGGAAGTAATCGAGCTTTTTCTTGCTCGAACCGCCGCTGAAATACTGTCCACAAGTTTCCAGAAGTGTGCACACGAGTCTTATGCGGAAGAGGTGCTCTGGTGGGTCCAAGGGACTTGGAACTGCGTGATCGGTGCTGACGCCGAACGTTATAAGGAGGTAAAGCGTTCGAAATATATCGCCACTTTCGACCATACGATAATTATACAACTCGCCGAGGTATTTGACCATCGCGACTCTGCGTTGATTGTACTTTGGCAGATTCATCTCCATGCAGAGTCTAATGTCTTCGAGAACTCCATCGACGACGTAAGGTCCAACGAATTCGTAATGAGCGACCAATCCAGCCAGTAAACTTCCGACACAGCGAATATTCAAGTATTTGACGTTGTAAGCCGCTGTCAAACACTTGATCGCGTAACTCGCAGTTGCATCGTCATCCCAATCCAATTTTCTCATCCATTTCAAAACTTTGTCGGTGTTCGTTTTCGACAAATCTTGATAAAGTAATTTTCTTATGAACTCGTGGATCGGTGGTCTTATTTTTTTCGACATTCCCACCGTCGATTCTGGTGGATTTACAAAATAATAAGCGTTCTCGATTATCGTCACGTAACGGGAATCCAATGCCGTTACCGCCTTTTTTCGCATCATTTGTTCCAGGTAAACTTTCGTTCGTTGATGAGAATCTGGTGAACAAAACAAATATCTACCGCATATTTCTAATAAATTGCACGTCATTTCTATGTGATGGTGAGTAAAATCATGGAGCAATACTTTCAGACAATACAACGCTTCGATTTTTGAGTAGAGCTTGAATTTTACCAGTTCCCCGATATAACGGACGACTTTGACCTTAGACTCGATATTGATCTGGTCCTTTTTCCGCACGTGATACTTGAAGTCGTGTTTGAGCATTGAACACAGATCATTACCCACATCCGGCATTACTGGATAAAGAATTGCTGCCAAACGCGAATAAAATGGGAGTAGATCGAGGCGTATTCTGGACACGCCGAACAGAGCTTTTATCAGTTTTTTCTTGTTGTGCTTGGTATTGAGATTCATGAGAAAATCGACCGCCGCGTTGTCGATCATCTCGCGATTAACGCAGTTTGGTAAATGTGTCAAAAACGCATCGAGCATTATTTTATTGCTGATATTGGCCACTTGAGGTTCCTCGTACTCGGGCTCTGCTTCTTCTGTTACTTTTTCAATTTCTTCCAAATCGTCAAAAACTATTTCTTCGTCGAGGGTCTCTTCTGTGATGAGGGGAGTTGCGCAGGGCTCGTTTTTAAGAACATTTGATTCTTTTGGGTAGGAACCAGGCATGAACACCATCAAATCGGGCATCACTTCGTAGAACCTTCGAGTTTCTTCGTCCCCCCACATGTCTTCCAATATACTGTTGTCCTCACCCTCGCTTATCATCTTCAAACTCTCCTCCGCTTCTGCTCTTACCTCCGCATCCACAGGCAATTCGGGCATTTTCTCATCCAGGGTATCAGCGAAATTCTGGACACTGGTAACCAATCTTTCATAGGATAATTGCAGAGATTCGAGCTTCTCTTTCCTTTCGGTACTGAGTTCTCCTCGAGTTTGCAATATTTTGCGATTTTGCTTCTCAAAAGCTTGCAACTCTTTGTGCTCTTTCAACAAATGTTTGCACAACGAATTGTAATAATCACGCAACAAAGTACGAACGTTTTGTTGTTTGTCCGGAGACAAGAGCTTGCTCCGTGGCACTGGAATCTGCAGCTTTTCTGACAGCTCTCGCACTCGTCTTGGAACCAAACCTGCATAATCTTCTCCACAGTGGCGACAAAAGCTGAGGATTATACTCGCATTATTGTGCTCCTCTTTGTCCATGTTGATCAAAACAGTGAGCACCGAACCCAGCAAAGAGAGACCTTGCTTGTGCGTAAATATACCAGCGTTAACAAGCTCTGCGTAAAACCTTAAATCTACTCTGAGTTTACTTGGATTGGCAATTTTCTCACCAACCTTGAGACTCAAAGCTCTCTGCCAGTTTTCAAAAAAGTGACTTGAGAACTCTGCGTAGTTTTGGTGCATGAAACTACAAGCTCGCACTGCTGGATTGACATCTGTCATTTTGAGCTTCGCATCCACCAACGCAATGGCTATTTCACTTACGTACTTTGTTAAATTCAGATTTGCCATGTCTTTCAGGAAAACATCCAGTTGCGTCGCGCTAAAGTTTTTCAATTTCTTGACCAATGTTGTATTTTTTTTCAAATTCGAATCCAGCTTACTGAAATGTGAATCCGGTGGTCGCGTCACGTTCAGATTCGACAAACGAATCTCTTCCTTTGCCGCCAATCTCTGTTCCGTTTCTTTGATGTAATCCAACAAATACTGACGGTCTTCCTCCGATGGTACTTCCGCGCATTCACCAGCTTCTCCTTCGCCCTCGACAGCCATCTCACCTTCAGTCATTTTTCACAGTTCCTCACAAATTCCACTCACTGTTCACGTTCGACAGGAATCTTCGTTTCTTAGGTTATGTCACTCTTATCACAACGTAGTCCCAGACCTCCCAGACATTTGGGAATTCACAGTTGAAATACTGATCATGGTTTCGGCAGAATGCTATTCTTCGAAATCTCAACACGATTCTCAAACGATTTCTGATGGTTGATAAACGGTTGATTTTACGAAAGTATTCAATGTTGTTTTTACGAGCAGGCCTTTTGCCAGTTTTTTTTTGTTATTGTGCGGCATGCATTTATCAATTTACTGTCTGACTGCCTGTCTGTCGACGTTTTTTTCACTTATCGGTGCCGTTTCAAAAGTTGTATAGATGGCGATAACTCCTCACCGAACTCCGTCGTTACAAATGTTACCAGAAATCGGAACTTGCAGGAAAAGTTCTAGTTTGTCACTTATTGTGGCGAGCGAGGCCGAAACTTTGGATTATCGACATGAGATAGACACAAATTCTAATTTTGTTACCACATTACCGATCATTACCGACGGAATATATATAAAAAAACGAAGGTCCAATTGACTATCCGATAATTATGAAACTCTTTTTTTCACATTTTGTTTTCCTCAAATATAAAAAATAAATAGAAAGGTGGACGACATTGATTGCAAATTTCCTAGCTTACCATTCGATGGATTACATTCCAAAAGTTACAAAAGCTGTCACAGTAGAGACCGAGGGCATGAGTGGTTCGAAAAAAAATCTTGACGAAACTGTTCGAGTGTTCTTCGGTTGATTCCAATTCCTCGCTGTGATTTGTTCATTCACACCTCAACCTTTGTGAGGTTTATTAAATCAAAGAACAAAAACTTTCTAGATTTTAATTCGATCTACACTTTTTTCTATCATTCCGACGCACAACCTTCAATAATTGGTTAATCAATTTAGATAAATGTTTTTTGTCTGAAAACGTCTACTTCTGAGTCAGCCCCACGAAAATTTTCTCGGAATATTACGCCCGCGCAAGTACACCTTTTCGGAGTTCAATTCGTCCAAGTTTAACATGTAAAATTCAAGAATTCAGTGCAGAACAATACAGATTGATGTCAAACTGAGTAAAAAAACTGCAATACATTTTTGTCCGAGAGTAGAAAACTCTTTTTGTCATCTCGTCAAGCTTTTGTTCCGGTGCTGCGGTCGTGGGGTAAAAATTCGCGCGTGCCGTTCTTTTCTTATTAAAGATCCAGCAGGCGGACACGCCTGCCGTCCCCTTTTTCGCGATTGATACAAGTTGCGCAGTTTTTCCGAATCTTTACAATTTTTGTGGACCCTCAATAATTTGGGTATTTATAGGATCAGAAATCGGCCGGTGTACGTATCACCGATACAGATGGGTTTTGGATAGATCGAATCCAGCTGTTCCTCGACATGAGGCCCGTGCCCGATAATCCGCTTATGCTAATGCACCAGATTTTTGCTCTTTTTTGGAAAGACTGTAATCTGACGGGAATTAGAAGAGGGAGAAGGACACGGCTTCGCGTATGACAATACATTTGTATCGCTAATACGATCGATATAAAAACGGCCATTATGAGAATATTCGCTTTATTCGCGGTTTCCAAATTTGAGCGTAATTTAGGTTCGGCGAAACGAACGACATTCGTAGAGAATCATTATTGATGATTGGTATTCCAATTAATGAGAATCACGTCACAGACGAATGCAATCCATTTGTTCCTTTCACGTCGATTTTAAGCCAAACTAACCTCATTTCGTGATCGATTCGGTTGAAAAAAACTTCATTAAAATTCTTGTGCACAGAAATCTTCGAGGCTGCTTCGCATCGAACGTGACGATTGTTTCGTCTTTTTGACCTTGAAATGTTCTTCTCATCTTCACATTCGAAGGAAGAAAGAAAAGAGAGTCAAAGAATTGTTTAGTCCGAACGCGACAGTTGCGACACCGTTCGAACGGTTCGAACGAGCATCGAGTGCTTGCGTTACGACTTTTGACCCTTTTGACCTATTTTGTTAGCTTTCTCATCAATTCCTGTCCTCCGAATCGAGACTTTTGAGGGCTCATTTAAAGCGAAACATTTAAACCTTCATTAAGAGAGAAGAACATTCGAACCTGATTACGAATCGATACGTGTAGCGATGCTCCTAACCTCAATTTGCAATCTGAACGGGAAACTAATTTTTCTACGGAATTTCACCGCGCTGCGGAATTTCACATTGATTATTTTACTCGACGCGTTCATGACTTTTCTCATCAACTAATGCTCCGTCTTAAATGCATTTTCCAACAGCTTCTGACGCACTGCTACTTTCAAATCTCGAGCGAAATTCGTTCGACCCGAATGTGGCGACAGTTCGCAACGATTTTTTCTCCGCTCTCCCTCATTCTTTTTCTGAATATCTTAATATGCTCCCGTTCAAACACATAATTCTGCGAGTTATATTCGATCAAAGTGTGTTTTGCGGAGAGATTACAAGTTACAAATTAGGCTCATATATCGAGGGATTAAGACGTTCGTGGGTCCGATTCGCCGAGCGGGAAAATAGATGCGAAGCCTGAACAAACAGAGCGCTGAATGCTCGAGTTTCGTTGTGCTGCGTGAATAACCTACAATTTTGGCTCTCGATCCTACCCCGTGACGTGCGCGTATACAATCGACGCGTTTAATCTTTTGAGTTATTACGAAACTTTCATATTGCCTCCGATCTCCATTTTATCGATACTTAAAATAGGATCAAACAGTCGCATTGAGTAAAAAAAATTCGACTGATCGACAAAAGTATTAACGGTCCCCTGACGAATTTGGGAATGGCTTCCCTTCCAAAATCGTTCCCAAAAACCGAGCGAAACCGACGACAGAAATAATTCGAATGCATTCAGTTATCAGACCCCGAGAAAATCAAAGTGAAAGCAAACCTCGCGGATGACAATGGCGACGAAAAACAATCACAGCAAATGAGAGCAGCGACGACGCCGCGTCTTTGTGACAAGTTACTTTAACATCTCAAAGACGTTTCTCGAACTGTTCGATGTCGGACTGTTCGTTCCCTTCGCCAAGCCCGCTCCCAGGAAACGGGCAACTTTGTTTGAGCAAATAAAATGATTTGAGTCAAAATACGGGCTATTGAATGGCAAAAGGGCGGTTCTTGTACGTCGCCATTAACAATCGCAGCAATCAGGCACAAAAGCCTTTTATCTTTGTGAGCGGGGGGTGTGAACTTTTGGGAGAAACTCTTCCCACCTATTTAGCCTGCATTCATACAGTGATTATACACCGACGTAAGTCAGTTTGGATCCGGCGTCGCGGTGACGTTCGGCCACTCGATTGTCAAGACGAAATTTCGACGGTGGCACGCGCCTACAATACGCGCTTGGGGACGGGCTCTCCGAATCGAGTTTTACTGCGGAATCGTATTAAGCACATACGCTTCGTAATTCGTTATGGCAGGGGCTTGTACATCTTTCTAGCAGGTTCTGAGTGCTTTTTGTTGTAAATTGGTCTCTTCGCGAGTGGAGTTTGCTATTTTTTCATTACGATTCGTTCACTTTCGGCGAATCACGACTGAGAATTTTTAGGTTAGTTTTCGCTCTTCTGATAGGCTCAATATCTCCGGTCCGGACAATTCCCTTTCAAAAGAAGTTGTTTTTGGAATTTCGATTGTAAACTCTCGTTCCCGTCTGGAAAGTCGCTGTCCATTTCGTCTCAGAATTTATATATTTTTTTTCATTTCAATTTTTTTATCGGCTTTCAAAACGCCGGAATTTCGTTGAATTTTTTTTGAATTTGTTGTCTCTTTCGTTGAACTCTTTTAAGTTTTATTACAAACGGAGACGAAGCGAGTCAGATTTTCAATTTTCGATTAGAACCGCGATGAATTGGTTCTCAAATCTGCTGCCTCCTGGCCCTTAATATCTTTCCATCGAGCGTGCGAATTAATCAGACTGTGGAAAAGCGATGAATCGTGAATATTAATGCTCGAAAGGTTAAAAATCGTTGCTGAAAGCGAGCGTAGAGAGTCGTTCATAGCAACGAAGTTTGAGAAAGAAAAAAAATGGAGACAAACTGCAAATCAATTAAAAATAATGAACTTTGGGCCGAAAGGGCCAGTCGCGTTATTTCTTCACAATGACATTTTACTGAGCAAATTGGGGTCGGGGAAGATCGAACGAAGACTCATGATGAAGGAAGGGTTGTTACCCCTCGATTTCATTCTCCTCGATCTTTTTGCACCAAGTGCGCGCGCGCGTGTGTGTATTTGGTCATTTTTCTCTCGTATCGTTGCGTCTCCGTTGCTCTTGGGCGGGTTTTTTGCTTTCGATTTAAAGCGGAGTTTGACGACGGCGAAGCATCCGTTTACCCCGCGAGAAGAAACTGAAAAAAAGAGACTTTGCCACACATCCCGCACCCGTCGTCCGGTAATTTATCGCGAACTAAGCTTTCCGTGACTAAGTTGGCGTGTCCAAATCAGAGATATCCCCTTGCTACTAACTCGACTATACAATAACCGAGCACTACTCGAAATAATATTGTGTATATTCACCCTGGAAATGGGGGGAGGGGGGGGGGACAACGACATAGATTTTCTGTGTCATCCGAGTTTACATTTGCGATGGGGGCTCGAAGCAATATTGTCAGCTCTTCTGACGATTTGATACGCGTTAAACTGACTGAAACGACGCTGCTGATGCGCGTCAGCGAGAAAATCCTCTTCGACTATTCTCTTTCATTGTACATTTTTTAATATATAAAAACATACAAATAATTCAATGCTTTATTTATTTTTAATGATTATAATTAAATTAAATTAAGTTAAATTATTGAAATTAATTATTAATTTTATTGTACATTAATATTTTTTAATGGGCAATTTATAATGTAATATTTAATTTTAATATTAATTGTAATAATAAAAATAAATTAAAAAATGGAGGATTAAAATTATAAATACGTTTTCCATGTTTTTAATTAATCAGCATTTACGTTAAACGCGGTGTCTCATCGTTCCATGCGATACGATTTATGATTCGCTGGTGTTTCAGCAAGAAAACTGTTTTTCTTTATTAAAACAGAAATTTAAACGTCCAGTTGAATAAAAAAAATTGCTAAAAGAGTTGAAAATTTGGGGAAAATTCATTTTTATAGTTGCTTGCTGCCTTAAAATTCGTCTCGCGATGACTGTAGCACAAAAATAATGCGCGGAGACTGGAAACGAAATTTTGTTGAAACATTGAAAATTTTGTTGCCTGAATGAAATAAAATAGTCGAATACTTCGGACAAAATATTATGGATGAATGCAAAATAATTTGTTGATGTGGTGAATAAATGTTTATTTCTGTGAAGAAATTTTTCGTATTTCTATAAAAAATATTTGCTGCCCGAGCAAATGATTTTGCTGAAATGTTTTTTCTCAAAAATAAGCAAAAGTAAATTATCACGCATAAAAATAGAGGGAAAAAAGCATTAAGGAAGTTGAGGCTTTAGAATGAAAATGATGTCATCGCTTTTAAACCGATTGCATCTTATGAAGTGAAATGTAAAAAAAATCAGCTAAATTTTCAGACAGTTTAAGAGCGTCGCGTTGCTGAGTCAAATCAATAACAATTTGCGCCAAATAACATGTAATCTTATGGAAGTCAAGACACATTAAGGAGGCTGGATAGCGACGATACAATGTTGTCATGCTAAACCATGTTAAATACATAAAAAATTTCAAAATGATAAGAATTTAATAAAATTTGGTGAACATATTCTTTAGTGCCAAATTTGACAATACAAATTTTGATCACTAAAGTTCACGTGTACTTTAATGCATAATTACTCGATAACCAAGCAGAAGAAAATTTTGAAAAAAATTGTGTCTTCGCACTTGATGTTGAAGAACATTATCACCAAATTTGATCAATTTCTTATCATTTTGACGAATGTAGCCACCCTCCTTAAATGATATCTCCGTTAAAAATGATGCTAAAAATATGAAATTTTTTGGGCAACATGAACAAGGCTTGCTAAATAATGTCAATTTTTTTTCAGATTTATTGGGAGATTTGCTGAGATTATATTAATAATAATCCGTTTCCCGTGCAGTTTTTTGAGGCTAAGATCGTCACCGTTCGTGTTTTCGACTGAGCTTTCACCAGTTTTGCGTCTTTTTTTCCCCAACTTTTTATCTTTAACCCTAGAACGCATGACTGGGGTGTGAGCACACCCCACGCGAACTTCAAACTACGCTCCCGTCCTAACAAGCGACATTATCGACTGATTATCGACGGATTTTTTAATATATAAATTCAATTGAAATTAGTTTTATCGTACATCATTCTTTTCGTTATAAAAAAACGAAGAAAATGGTGTAAGATAAAGTCAGTTTAGCATCGTAGGACCGGATTTATAAGCAGAAAAAGAGTGGGGTGCGTTCAAACCCCGGTCATGAGGTTGAGGGTATGAAAAAAGGCACATGAGGTGTAGGGTTAAAGTGTATGCAACATTGCCAAACTGTAAACTGGCCTAACTTTTGAAAGGTGCAGGTCATAACTTTTGGATAAAAAAATGACTGTACAGCCTCAACTTCCTTAAATTAATGGACCGAATAAAAAGCCGAATTTGAAAAATTCGGCGGATCAATGAAACTGTAAAGACAGAAAATTTGGGAGTATCGCGACGAATGATGGCATCGGAACAATGATCGTGAGATTTTCATCCGAAATTCAAAGCCCCGACCACAAATGAACGGGGGGAATATTAAGGGGGTTTATCGGGGTAAAAATTTGGCAACTGTATAATACATCGTTGACGGAGTTAAATGATTCGTAAAGTCGGATAAAGTGTACGAGCGCGGCGCATCATGAGTCGTCGATGAACGACGCGCACTGGTAAAACGTAATGGACCACGCACGAAGCGACGAGCGTTGCAGCCCGTTTAAGTATGTATACGATGGGCACGGAATAAAAATGAAGAATCGTGGCAAAAGGAGAAAGAATATTGCCACAAGCCAATCCATTATACACGCGCGGCTCATAATTCTCGAATGAGCATCACGCTCCATTGACCAATTACTTTTTTTCCTCGATCTCGTGTGTTTTTTTGTTCCGAATCAATGAAAATTTTGTCCTTTTTCCAAATTCAATGTCTCGTACGCGTCTCCCGCTTCAACCCAGCGCACGACGGAGCTTTATTTTCTTGCTGCTCCTCCCAAAAAGAGAGACCGAGTAAAAGGACCAAGTTTCAATGCACACGAGTTACGAGGAACCAGGGGCTTCGAGATGGACAAGAAAAAAGGAATATCATGGCCTAGGACACGAATAAGTCGCACCTGGTTATTCCTCTCGATAATAAACGTCCACACACACGCATCTACGTCCGTGTTATTTTTGTAGATACTCATACGAGACCACATTCGTCTCCACTCGAAATCTTTCGGTCGGAAAATTACCGTAAAATTGACGCCAGAACGATATTTTATATTCTTTTCAGAAGGGGGGCTCTCCTCTCGCGCACACGCGAGAAAAAAATATCGACCTCTTGTGAGGTATGTTCATGGGGCTAGTTTTATTGACTCGAGATCGATGCTCACACGATGGATACAAATCTTGTCACTTTACGACGAAAATCCACTCGCCCGAAGCGATTTTAGTGCGAATTCATAACTGCTGTAAAGAGGAACGTTTCGCGAGTGTTCAATCGAACGAAGAATTTCAATGATTTCATTGCGATTTTGAGAGGATTATTCAGATCCGGAACGCGAACGCTGTTTTTTGAGTTCTGCCAACTCCGAGAAAGCGTTTAGAGATCGAGTTGGTTAATCGAATTTTAATGATCGATGTTTGCAAGTTGGAGGTTCCTTCGGGTTTGTTTTGTTTTTGTTTCATTGAAGTTTTCAGGAAAAGTCTGAAAGCAGCCACTCGATCGAGGCTCTTCGGGAGCATGTTGGAACGATCCGCGGAACGTTGCGAAGCTGCGGGTTAAGAAGCGAGGCAGAAATATGAGGGAAAAGGAAAAATCGTAGGAATTAGAGAGCTCGAGAATGAGAAATTGTGCTTTAAGGGTCTTCTCACTCGAGGGCGCCCTTAATAAGTAGGCGTTGCGGTATTCATCATCCGGCACGCGACCCTTCTCCTCTCCGGGGCGTTCGCCATACTCTCGCTACGTTCATTCACAATAGATTGTCACTTTAAAAACTAAGTTAAGTCATTGCTCTCAATTGCTGACTTCAGGATAATCGAGATTCGAAGTTTACAATTATTTTCGTGATTCTTGCCACTTCTCCCCTTCCTCAATGCATTCATCACGAAGCTTAATAAAATTGTGATGAATTCATAATCGTATTCGAAGAATCGAACAATAATTGGACGAAGAAATTCATAAAATCAATGAGCAAATGAAAAAAAAACTCAAAAACTTCCAAGTTTCCAATTATTTTCGAATTTCTTGTCCCTTGTCCGCTGCTTTTTGCCATTTCTGTTCGAAATCCCGGCAAATCATGATATCAAGCTGTAAGCATTTTGGTAGAATCAATCAATAATTGAACGAGAAATTCGTGAAATAAATGAACGAATGAAAAAAAAAAAAAACTCAAAAACGTTAAAGATTCCAATTATTTTCGAGTTTCTCGTTCCTCGTTAGCTTCTTTACGCCATCTCGAAATCCAAACGATGGAGTTGCAGGCATTTTGGAAGAATCGTTGAACGACTGAATGAACAAATTAATGAGAGAATTTAAAAAAAATGAACTCGAAAGAAATTCGAGTTGAAATGTTTACTTAAAACGAAACAATTAACATTTAATTGAATGTTCTGTTTTTACATAGAAATAAAATTAAACGGAGAATCAGTTGACATAAAAAGTGGCGTATATACCGAGTGAAAGGCGACGGCAATTCAACGAGATTCCCATTGACAAGAAAGTTTCCCATGGAACGAGTGAGCGAATGAACGAATGGAAGAAAAAAGCGCGGTGTTTAGAGGCGCTGGAGTTTTTCCCGAGCGAAAACGGGCCGAGAAGGTTTTTTGCGTATCACGGTAGCTTCATTTTTCGTCTTGCTCTTTAACTCTCCCTGCGCCGGTTTGTATGTACACTCGGCTCTCAAAGGGGGCAAAAGGAAGGGAAATAAACTAACGAGCCATTCACACAATGTCCGAAAAAGTAGAGATTCATAAATTGTATATCATAAAAGAGTTAAAAATCAGGAGAGCAGAACGAAATAAACTTTTAATTAGATTCCTCCGAATAATGACGAGAGAGAGAGAGAGAGAGAGAGGACGCTGCTGGGATTGAGCGTAAAATGGCAAAGCTTCAAATAACAATTCATAATAATTCTCATAATATAATCACTTTCGTTACAATATTTTTAAGCTTCTTTATTCCGAGATACGAAATTTAAATATGAAAAAACGTGCGTTGAAAAATTGAATTATTAAGGGGGAATATCAGTGCGAAAAAAAGAGATTGGGCACAAAAGAGTTTTTGTATGGTCCAGGGATAGCAGACTAAACGGTAAAAACTCGTTTTATATTGATATTTAAGTTACATCATTCAATTTTATCTTCTCAAAACTTTAAACACGTTTTTCTCGAAACCATGTTTTTTGACGTGATTGACAGCATAACTCTGTCAAATTTTGTCCAATCGACTTCATTCAAAAAGAGGATTCTCTTCAGAAAACTTATCGCTATCGTCGCATCGTAGGCTCTTTTTTAAATTGTACTTTTTTTAAATTAACAATTTACTGCAAAATTTTCGTGTAAAATTCGATTTTTTTTTTCAATGGCGGCCATTTTTTTTAATCAAAATTTTCAAATTTCCTACGATGCTGCGACAACTATACTATTACAGTTTAACAATGTTTTTGAATTTTTTATTTCAGATGCTTTTGCTGTGGCACTTGTGCCGTCAACCGTCGGGGAGTCTTTTTTTAAGACGCCATTTTGCGAGCGCTCTGCTTAATAAAATGTGCTAAAAACAAAGAAAAACTTCCTCGTATACTTCATTACTTCAATAATGAATCCACGAAATTTCAAATAATTTGATCGAGCCATTTTTTCAGAAATAAAATCCTAAAAAATAGCCCATTGTTCAGCCTGCCACACCGGTTTGAATATCAACAATATTCGAAATGAATGAATGAATAATCCCCACAAAATATTCATGTCGAAATAAAATGAACGTACAATCCCAATAGAATTCGCAAAGAAATGGAGTTTCATTAACACGCGAGATTGATCGACTCGTAAACAATTTTATTTTTCCACCAGAGCCAGCACGTTGGGAAAGCAGAGGCTCAGAAAAACCTCCGTCATTCCACCGCCCGCGCATAAGAGAAAGTAAAAGTAAAAAAGAAAGATGCGAAAAATCAGAAGCGGAGAATCGGCGAAGAAGAATCGTAAAAATTTTCTCAAAGAGTATTATAAAGAGAGAGAGAGAGAGTACGCATTGTTCAAGGTTATGACGTAGCAAATGCGCTTATATTCTTATGATCTTATATACTTACCGAGAGAGAGAGAGAGAGAGAGAGAGAGAGAGAGAGAGAGAGAGAGAGAGAGAGAGAGATTCCTCGTTGCCGAGTGACTGGACATTGAAATTCTTCTGTGCCACGTATTTTTTCTTCCCTGAGGTATCATTACCCGTATTATGATATTCTCACGGCTGAGATGCGTCTTAAATAGTGGATACCCGGCTCCGGGACAGAAGGGCGTAGCCAGAGAAGCTCGGAGCGTTTTCCCAGCCCTCTTACGCTTCCGGGTCAGCCGAATATCTCTATACGTATATTCACGGGTTGCGGATCATAGAAAAAGTGGCCGAGAGAGGCGCAGAATCCGGGCCTCTGATTCACTGTGGTTAACAAACCGTGGGGTATCCATGGACCAGGCAAACTCACCGCCATCTCTCAACACATATATACATATAGATACACGTGTATAATCTTCTCTTCAGCGCGTGTCAAAACACAAAATAGCTCTCTCTTTCGGTTGCCTCGAGCGTGCAACGATCCCGGATAAATCGAAGGGTAAAGTGGCAAGGGGAAGGAAAAAAAGAAATGCTACAACGATGCTTTATATACACGTGAAACGGTCCAGTAGCGGGTGAACAACTGCGAAATTACCGAATGATCTACGCTACGATGATCCTCGTGTCGTGTGCCTTAATTCTCGATGCTCTCTTCTCGTTATTGTTGCAAACAATGCCTTAAGAACGAGAGAGAGAGAGGAGCGAGTTCGCAAAACAACGAAACCTCGAGGAGCGTTCTCTTGACAATGCGCCCGTTTATTCTTCTCAGCCATTAGTATTTTCGCTTCGACTTCGCTGTCGCTCGACATGCGCTCGTTCAACAGTTTCCCCAATATTTATTCTTCCACTTTTTATTAATCTCGAAGAGTATTGACGCGAGGGAAAAAAGACGCTTTTCGGTCAATACTCGGCTCCAGCTTCAATCTCTGGTCCAGCTTTGATGTGGACAAGAAGAAAATAAACCGTCGGTCTCTCGCCCAATCGATTGCACCCCGCGGAGAGTTGTTTGCGCATTCAAATGCGGTCGGGAAAACATAAATAATGATGTTTGAGTTGACGCAGTTGAAGTTTCAGCTAAAACTGGCGATGCAAAGCACCGAGTCCAAGCAAAAATGCAAAAAAACGTCGATTTTACCGGACCAATTTTAGTGAAATTCTCCAGTTGAGTTCGCAACACGAGGGAATAATCACAAAAATATTTCGCGTGAAGAATTGATCTCGGAAAAAAATTGAAAATCTCCACACAATTTTCAGCGATTTCTTTCATTGGTTCGTCTTCGGGTCGAGTTAGAATTTCTGTCATCGAGAAAAACGGATGAACGGAGTGATGCAGAAGTAAAGAAGAAGAAAAAAAAGAGTTCAGAAGCGTATTTACTATTCCCATGATTATCTGCTGACGTTTTTCTTTTCTTTTTCAGTTTTTTCCATTCAATTCTTTTATAAGTGACCGATGGCGTGTGTAGCCGATGCGGGATGAATGAAGCGAGCACCCTCGATCCCACTCTATCGCTTTCTTCATTCTCCTTTTTGCTCTTTCTTTGTCCCGCGAGGAAGAGCAGAGAAAAGCAGCCGCGGGTCGGCTTTTTTCGAGAATGCACTTTTCCCGGAGCGGTGAAATGAGCCGAGCTAATTTCTTGAAACGGGGGAATCGTTCGCCGTACTGCGGACGGGAAAAATGACAAGGAAAAGGAGTAAACGAGGCTTTTCTTTCTCATCCCACGCACATAATCGCAGCTTATAAATGTGACGGGATTCACGAGTTTTTATCGCACTTTTATCGACGGGGAATCAGGAGAAGTCTCTTGTCACACGGATTCGATCTCGGACTCCCTTCCGCACGAATCTAACAAGTTTATCGAAAATCGTTGAGAAGAAAAGACTCGAGTGCGGTGCTTCCCTCGACGCAGTCGTCCGTTTTTTATTAATCACCGCAAAAACTCCGATTCGATTATTTTTTGCCGTTTTTCCACACCAGTTTTTCCATTCATATATTTTCGTATATTTCCATTCACACAGTGAATAATGCGCGTTGTCTTTTCTGAGGAACTTTGCTCCGCAACGTCGCCTGGTACAAGCGAAACTTCGGGAGGTTCTTCATCCTCGGAACTTTTCCATCCCGGGCAGACAACTTCTCAGTTACCTTTTCCCATTTACTTCGATCTCACCGTTGAAACTCGCCCTGTGGATTTAAGTTTCCTAACATCCGGCTGTGCGGTTGCTCCTCGCGAAACCACTTTTACCCCATTTTTCCGTAAGTGGGCTCAGCGAAAACTTTACCCCTGTATTTCTGCATATACTTGTGCGAAAAAACACGCACGAATTCATACGCTTTCACCTCATTCCCAGCTCCCAATGTTTCGAGAACTCCACGTTCGGAGAACTCGCGAAGCTTTCATGTGGGTTTTCATTAAACTGTACTCCGGGAATATTATCGTCGCTTTTGTCACTGAACAAAAGCATTGAAAATCCATGACAATTCATCGAGCCCGAAATATCACGAGACCTTTACAATTTCTGTAAATGAGACTGGAATGCTGTCCGCGGAGTTGGAAAAATGTTAATTAGCGTAGAGCAGATATCAGAATCGCGAGAGGAAAAAATTGGAGCTGCGCATTCTGCTACGAATTTTATAACAACGATTCACTTGTAAATATTCGAATATGAGAATCGGAGATTCCACATTTGTATATATGCGCAAATTTTGAATACAGAGAAGCGCAGGGAACGGCATTGAAGTGTGGGAAGAGTGGAGGGAGGGAGCCCGAGGAAAGTACGTGGATGTTTGGACCACCTGAAAGTATCGTGAGGAAAACCACGCCCCCTGGACGAGATGAAGCATCCAATGAGACTGCCATTCCGGTGGGATGAGTATCATAGCCAAAATTGAAATAGTAACCCCCTTAAACGGACCTCGATGTATTAGATATGCCGAAATTTTATGACTGTGCCAATAACACTATGGAAATGACTCAGTGTGTGTGTCTACATTTGATACAAGAAGGGAGGAAGATTCAGGGGAAGGGGAAACATCAGGCCCAGGGGTTGAGGTGCTCATTCGTTTGGAGCGTCCCCATTCAAGCCCCCTTTCATGGTTTCTCCTTCTCTCTCGAGCCTCACCCTTCTTCAGGCTTCCTATTTATTATCTCACCGTCCTTTTCTCTCCCTCGATCTCCACCCTTAAGAGCTCGTATTTATTATGTCCGACAGGCATATGTTCGCTCCCTGCATTATTTCGAGACCAGCAGTCAAAGGAGATAATATTACCCATGATTTTGTGATGCATCGACGCCACCACCGTATCCATTCACGCTACAGTTTCGCCCCGGAAAAAAGGGTTTTACATGCTCCTGTAATGGGATCAATTTTCTTTCATTTCAGATCTTGTATCAACTGCTGCCCTTCGTTGTGACGATACTTTCGGAATGATTGGCATCGAACAAGCTTCTCATTAGCGTCATTTCGATCGAAGACGTTTTTGATGTTTTGATTAATCGATGAAAAATACGCTTCAGGAACCGTGCACCGAGGAAAAATGTTTCGTTGAAAATGTCAATTGTTTATTTTGATATATAACTGAATTTTTTTCATTTCAATAGTCCGTTCGTGTTATTCATTATGAGAAATACTTGGTCGTGCCTACGCAACTAAATAGTTGACCTTTTCGACAAAATTTTTCTCAGTGTACATCCTCCTCGCGCTTAGCGATATATTGTGGCTCGCTGAAAATCACTTTTTTTCAGTTTACGTCGCCCCTATACGCCGGAGCGTGGAGAACTAATTGGAACATCGTGTATTCGATACGAATTACGAAGTTTTTATAGTTTGATGAATGTGAAAGTTCAACTGGAGCTGAAAGTTTTTAATGGACGGGACTGGTCAAATGATAATTATGGAAAGCATTGTCAATCTTCCGATAAAAATTTGATGGAATCTACAAATATTCGAGAGAATCAAATTATTATAAACGAACGAGTAAGCGAAAATGAAACTTCTTCGAGCATGCGTCCGGGAGGGTGGACAGTGAATAAAAGATGAATGCGGGGTCCGAGTTGTCCGAGGCAAAATTTCGACATGAATTTTAAACGCCCATTCGGAAAGTTACTCATTAATAAAAATGTGCTTTCTCTACCAATGCAATATTAAAACTCATAAAAAGTGCACGCGGGCAGGTGCGAGAGATACGAAACGAGGAAGCCCGCGCGACGACTTTTTGTTCGTTATAAACGTCAATTTTCCGGCCCGTGAATACGGAGGGTTGGATCGTGACCCGACCAATTGCCAAATCGATTTCATATTACGGGGGAATTAATTTCGCAAAATAGCTCCTGCGCAGCCTGTTTTCGCTTGCTGGAACCTCGACACCTGTGAAAATTCTACGAGCTCGCCTCACGCGAACAGCGTAACAGTTCAAACGAATATCCCAGCTTGCTTTTCACTCGCGCAGCATTTTATTTATTATACAAATTCATCAAACGAAGCATATCTCACGAATCAATGGATACCAGTCACTCGATTAATCTCGAAAACCTTGTTCCTTTCAAAAATCTTCAATGCGGGAGAAAATATTTCCTGCTCTCGAGACTCTGCTGAAACTAATTTCCGGAATTACGAAAATCCTGGGATTTCAAATGGTCGTCACTCAGTGACGAAAGGAGGAGGACGCAGATCAATTGATCGGCTTTCGCCCGGGATTTTCAGCGACTTATGGACACTCCCGTAGATCTCTATCATCTCTACATTTCGTTTGGGCGTACCTAAAAAAGCCGCTTGAATAATGGCAGAAGTCGCCATGGGGACGAACACTGATGGCGCAAAATCCAGCAAAATGGATCATCGAGCTTCGGAGATTCGAATTCGAATCGAATGGATATTGCTTTGTTAGAATTATAACAGAAGATTTCTCAGGATTTGGACCGTAAACGTGATTTATGGTACGATTGATTATTTTTATTATAAAAAGTCTAAGAACCCTTTTTGTCTTTGGGGTTTAGACTTTTCCCGAGAAAACTTCAATCAACCGGTGACTTATCACTCATTTTTCAATTTTTTAAATGATTCTAATCCCTAAAGAGTCTCGCCGTAAGATTAATTCCGTGCATTCGTGCATAGATGAGATAAAAACGTTTTGAAAAGTCCGAGTTGAAATTTGCACGAGTGTGCTGAGTGGCGTGACCTCGAAGGGAGTGTGGTGTCTACGGGTTAAGTTCCTCCCACAAATCGACGCGAGTAGAAGAAAATACGTTCGATTCTTTCGCACACCGAGGCCAGAATCGTCGATGATCTCCAAAAATCTTGGAAAGTTCGTAGCATCCCCTGAGAAAAATTCATCTTCTTGTTCCATGTCCGAGACGCCTCGACGCGATTACAATGATAAAAAAAATACAATTAAGGAGTTTCGGTACAAAAGTCTAAATATTAAGAAATTGATCAAATTTGGTGATAATGTTCTTCAACATCGAGTGCGAAAACACAATTTTTTTCAAAATTTTCTTCTACTTAGTTATCGAGTAATTACGCATTAAAGCAGATTTCTTATGCCCGGAATGTATACCTATATATATGGAAACGCTATGCTTATACACGTAAACTTTAGTGATCAATTACTCGATAACTGTGTAGAAGAAAAATCTTAAAAAATTTGTATTGTCAAATTTGGCACTAAAGAATATGTTCACCAAATTTTATAAAATTCTGAACTTTTTGAAATTTTTTATGCTTTTAGCATGGTTTAGCATGGCAACATTGTATCGCCTGTACCGAAACTCCTTAATCCAAAATGTAGTGTAAAATGGGGTTTGTTTCGACGAAGAATGTTGGTGAAATAAGTATTGTTTTTTTACAAACTGCAAAACTCACCGCGATTTTTGACGTTTGCTAATTCTTTGACGCGTCGACAGATCAGAGGCTGGTTTAATAATTGAGGCGCAAGTCAGATGGGCTAACGTGCTTTGATGAAATGCACTAATACGGGAGATCGCCACCCGACGAATTAGCCCCCTCTTATAGGGCTTTCGAGAGATCGAGAGGCTGGTTTCGGTCTCTCGGGAAAGCGTAGGGGGTACGTGTAGGGAACGCTCTTGAAAAAGGGCGGTTCTCCTCGGACAAAAGGGACCCCCGTAGAACGTCAGTTCCAACCCCTGGGTGGAGTTAACATCCCCTTATATATCAAGGGTACAGGGGTACCATTGATCCCAGAACTCGGTTCGAAACCGAGCAGTGAACATCGTTCGATCGAGCTCTTCCATCGACCGGATAAAGCTCTCGGGTCCGAGTTATTATTTAACGAATCTCCGAAAGAATCAGTTGATCGGGAAAAAAAGTGAGGATTTACGTGGGATTACTGTGAAAATAGTGAACAAGATCGCTGAAAAAGTGGAAACTTCCCGAGGAAATTTCAACTTTGGTGAAAATCCAGCGAGAAAAATGTCGAGAAGCTTTCTCGTCGATTCCCTCATTGGAAACAACAACTCGCCTCCCAATTACCCGTTGCCGTACTATGGCAATCAACTCCCCAATTATATGTTCAACCTCTTCAACCTTGGACTCGGATATCAACCCGTCAGACCAGTGCCCAGGCCTCCGACCATTGCACTTCCCAGTGTGCCCATCAGCCCACCTGCCGTTGGAGCGTTACCTCTTCCGCGGGGTCACAGTCCACCCTCGCCACTCAATAACTCCTCTGGAAGACTCTCAGGTAAATGTCCGATTGTTACGAAACTTTTTGTTCCTGCCCAAAACCTTTTTTGCTCTTCGTCCAAGTCTGCTTTCCTTAATTTCTGGCTTCTGAGCGGCGCGTCAAAATTTTGAAATTTCAATTGGTTTGGGTCAATAGCAAACTTGGCAGTTGCACCGATTCATGGGACTTTTTTCATTTTTCACTTTGAGTTTAGGATTTTGATCCTTCGTCATAAAACTCGAATTCTGATTTTTAAACCTGAATCGATATTTTTGTTCTCGCTGCCTCTTGATTTGAGCTTTTTTATCGGTTTTTCGGCCTTTTTTTGTTGCACCATTGACTCCCATTTAAAACGACTCGAGTTCGCTTTTGTTTTTCAATATTTTTCCATTTGCTCCGCTGCTGTATCGACGAGTGGGAGACTAAAATGTTTTCCATTTAAAAATGTGTTGCAGAAGTCTCAACGACGAACGGTTCGACATCGCGCAACAGCACGCCGACTCCGCCGCCAAAATCTCCGAATCAATACCCGAATTTGATCAACAGTTCGAAGCGGATCCGAACGGCGTTCACGAGCACGCAGTTGTTGGAGCTGGAGCGTGAATTCTCGGCGAATATGTATTTGTCGCGTTTGCGTAGAATCGAGATAGCAACGAATCTGCAGCTCTCGGAGAAGCAAGTTAAGATTTGGTTTCAAAATCGGCGCGTTAAGTACAAAAAGGAGGATTCGCCGAGCGGCCAGAGTCCCAAGTGCTGTTGTCTTCGCACGTGTGGCAAGAGACGAGAGAGTTGTGACGAGGAGTCGCAGAAGTGCGACGGAATCGGTGAAAAATCGGAGCACGACGGAGAGCGTGATTCGCTCGAGAAAATCGATCGCGCGGATCACTTCGCCGAGACAAAAGACGCCGGTTCCCAAGAAAATGGCAAAAAGACAGTGAAAAACGAAGTCGAGGGCTCGAAAATCTCTTTGAAGACGGAAATCGAGCTCTCCACTGGCCACTCCAATTTTTACGAGTACACGAAACGCCTCGACGACTCGAGACAAACGACGGGACGGGGCTGCAAGAGAAATCTCGAAAGTTACGACGACCGCGAGCAGACCAAACGTCAAATTCTCGTGATCGATCCTTACGTCACGAATATATCAGAAAAACCGATTTTAAGAGTATCCAATTGTACCAAACACACCGTCGAACATATTGTTAATTCGTAGGATCAGTTCTCACTTAGATTTATCATTAAGATGCTATTCGCAACGACCAACCAGTGAAATAGAGACGAACATCGAGCTGAATATGCCTCGAGGTCATTATCGTTGTAAATAATATGTACATAAAATATTTTTTGTACCAACAACGTTCACATTGAACTAACGGAATTTAGATAATTTATTTCAGGTTTTAAAATTATGAGATAATAAACGAATTGTCGAAAGATATATTGTGGAAAGTTTTCTCTTCACTCATCTCCTCGCTGCCTCAAAAAAAAAACGCTGAATTCAAACAAGGTGGGACGAAACAAACTGCAAAACTAAAATGAAACGAAACCTCAGTCGCTTTGCTCGTAAAAATCATTTCAATACTTTTTATTAATAGATCATAATTCGTTCTGCTTTTTGTCGTTATTTATCTCTGAATTCAGTGCACGAACACAGTTTATTTCGACTGATTGCTCATTAAAGTTTCATCGATTGATTTATTTATTCGATTAATTTGATCACCGAAGGGAACCTGACTTGGGAGAAGAATCAAAATTCTTTGCCTCCATTCGGTGAACGAAGGTTCTAATGATTTTGAGATTCGAAATTAATCACACGGAGTAATTAGCTTCGCAGACCATAAATTTGACTGAATTGAGTACGGGAGGAAGTTTTTAAATTTCGAGATTGTGAAAGTCGGAGTGAAAGGTAACCTGGGGGAGTATAACTTTGACCATACGTCACTTTAATCTCGAATACTCGACTTTACATTAGCCAGAAACTTTTCGCATCATAATAAGGCATAATCTACCATAATTACTGGTGTTTGTGTCGACTTATTAGTATTCGAACATAAAAATAATGTCTTAACTCCGAGTAAAACAAAAAGTATGCAAACTTTAATTGAATGTTCCAGTATGTACGTAGAAATCGTTAAAAATTTCAGTTTCAATAAGACTTTGCCAGCACATTCCCTGTGCCAAATTTATCAACGTACGAAGCAGAGAGTGGACGCAATTTTATTTTGAAATCTCACGAAACGTCAGTTTCGAGATTGCAGTGTATTCTAAGAAACAACTTCGCTTTCAATAGTTGGGCTCAATAAATTGTGGAAAAAATGTATCAATAATGACCCCAAAAATATTTGAGTTGGACAATCGAAGCTCGTAAGTTCGAATTTGACCACCGCGTCGTACAGATTTTTCATGAATGGACGCACTACGAAACAGCAGCTTCTCTCAATATGGCAGTGCGACTAAATTTATCGCCTGTTTTCCACGAAACTTTCGAGATTGGAGGGCAGAAATATTTGGTCCGTTCGATCCCACGACACGTTAGTAGAAGGATGGATGGAGAACGGGGAATTTCGTTCTTTCTCTCGTGCGCGGGGGTGTTTACGGACAAATTTTCCGCTACCGGGGGCCCGGCGGCTGCACGAGCGGCCTTTTAAAAGGAAATCTGTCACGTTAAACGCACCTCTATGGCACGTACGTATGCGCATTGTATAGAGGATCCGAATGTCCTACGAAAAACGTGTATATAAGATACATTTACAGCACAGAGAGAGAGAGAGAAAGAGAGAGGAGAGTGTAGAAATGGTTCAAGAGATCTCGGCATTATGGGCGACGAAGCGTACGAGAGTGATGGTTCTCTGTAAATTTTCGTAAAATTTGTCAAGAGGGCCCCCACTTTGAGCCAAATTTAAGGTAAAACGTAGTTAATGGTGTTAAGGAGCGGGGCCTGTACAATGGGGTGTGGGGGAGAGAATGGCTCTCGAAGAGCCACAATGGCACACTTGTGACGCGAAAGACCCAGCGGGCGAGGCAGCGCCTCTGTGTGGTACCTTTTTTTCCTTCTCATTCTTCTTCTTCTTCTTCTTCTCACCTTCGCTCTCTTTCTTGGAGGTAGGAACGACTTTTCGTGCGTTAAAGTTGACTTCCATTCACACCAAAGTTTGTCCGTAAGAGTGAGAAAGGAGGGGCGGGGGGCGAGAGAGAGAGAGGAAGAATTAAAAAGCCCGCAAAGAGTCCTTTGGCCCAGGAAAAACTCTCCATTCACTCGCGATTTTAGGGATGAATGAAAGGCCACTCGTTCTTCTCCCGTGAACCAAACGAGAAATTGTCACCTTCCCAAAGAGCCAACTTTTTCAGTCTCTCCTTTTTTTTCTCTCCACGAGAGCCTGAGCGAACGAGCCCTTGAAGAGAGTAACGTGCGCGCGAGCGGTACTTTTGATACGCCAACTCGCTTTTCTTTCCACCCCTCAATTGTACACTTAAAGGACGTTTAGCGAGAGAGTTTTTCGTGTCACGCGGTTACAATGTATACACCGAGCTGCAGTCATGAGAATTTCGTGTGCTCGATCATCGTTCCGGTTTTCCAACAGCCCTGCAACAAGCTTCTCAGAATTTTTTGCTCCTCCTCAAGCACCCATTGTAACGCGTTCTTACGAATCGTTGTCGACAAAACGCCGCGTCTTCGCCCCTCAAATCGATCCGTTTTTCATCAATGAAAAGGTGCTTTTCTCTCCTCTTTTTTACTCTCCATTTTTAATCGCAAGTCTTAAATCCCCACCGTTCTCTGATAACTCTTTCGAAACTCCGTCGCGCCTCGTTTATCCACGTTTTGTCGGGAGATTCCTCCTGCTTTCAATGAATTTCAATCAGTCTCTAATCAATTGCGTTCCCAATAAAAACCGTTTATCTCCCATCCTCGAATCCTATCAATCGCTTTCCACGGATCTCGCTCTGATAAACCTCATTTTTACTGCAAGTACCCGAATCTCGCGATACGTAATCTAATTTATTGGCGGAGATTGAACGAATGGAAAATTCTCTCTGTTGCGCTGACACACAAGTTTGTTCGGAATAGCAGCAAGTATTTGTTTAAACTCGCGAAGCCGAACTCTCGCTTTGGAGCTATTGCAATTTTGCAGAGAGCATTTCCCACGTTCTGTGATTGCGGACCTCGTCGACTGAAGCCAAAACATTGTCGTGTTTTTTTCCCCTTTTTTTATGCAGTCGCTTTATTCACTCCTCGTTGCAGATTCAATAACGTTTTCGGTTTCTGTCATCTCAACTTTTTTTAGAGTTGAATGTTCTACTAATAAATTAGTTTTAAAAATGAGTAAATCGGAGGTCAAATATTCTTTCGTTCGATGCTCTTAACGTTTACCTATGAATTTCAATAAAATATTGCCACTCAGAGGAGGCATTTGGTGATTCAATGAAATATTTTGTCCCATCAACGAATCGTGGGGAACAGATTAAATTTGCTGATTCAACTCAACTGTTGTTGATCAAACGATGCTTTCGTTTCAGCGAAAACCTTTTGTTTGAGCCAACAAATTAAGGGGTTGAATCAACGAAGTTTTCGTCTGGGGAAACAAATTTGATTTTGTTCGCTAGAATTTTTCGAATCAACAATAAATTTGTTGAATGAATGCGTTGATTTTCTCTGTAATATTTGTGAATTTTTCAGATTCGCAAGTCGATACGCGCTGATTATGTCGTTTGGTCTCATCGACGTATTTTTCGTCCAGATTATTCGATAATAAATCGTCGTGAAAAATGATTTTTTTCGTGCACTTTTTGTGACCTCATTAAAATCCGTAAATAGATATAAGTAACGACTCGAATCGCAGCAAATATTGACCTGTTTTCTTAACACCTTGAGGGTCTAACTGCGTCGAACAACAAACGTAATCAAACTTTCGGAGAACCCACACACGCGAGCGCAGGATGATGGATGATATTGAATTTAGACAAATATTCGGAAAATTTGTATCCCAAGGTTTAGCTGATTCGCTTCGACCGGAATTAGTCAGTCAAGTCCCGTCCCCTTAAGGGAAGATCACCCCTCTGTTCCTAGTTTACCGGAGTTTCGTGTCTCAACACAACCTACAGCTCGCGTCTAACGAACCGAGCCAACTGAATTGCAATCTGTACGAAGCTCTGCCAACTCCGAATCTGGAATTAATCAAACCCGGCGAAGAGATTTCTCGATGTTACGCATCCGAGAAGATCTCGTCACTAAATTCACTCTTCTCTGATTCGTCTTGAAATTTTAAGGATAAAAATTATAGCAACGTCGAGTGAAGGAGTCTCGAATGATTTTAGCAAATTATTTCAAGCTTTCGATTGTTCGTCGACGACAGGAGAGTGAGGTCACGCATTTTACGAATGATTTAAACTTTTATTTCATAATGGCAACTTTATTGGGTAACTATAACTAAACGTTTTTTTTTCGCAAACTCGTTTTTCATCAGAAAATCCAATGTTGAATCCGCAATTCTGATGAATACTCAATGAAACTTTGGCTCTTTATTCTTTCTCGCGCAAGGAAATTGCACGAGGGAAAATACCGGGTGCTCTTACAATAGCACAAAGTGTCGAGAGGCCTGCGAACGAGTGGGTTCTTCTGTTTGCACCGCACAGGAACGATTTGTCACTGGAAAAAGAAATCACACCATGGAGTGTTTCTGGCACGACGTTCAACGGTCGAGCTGGTCGAAAAATATCAAAAGCGCAAAAGAGGTAGTGGCCAAATGTGCCAACTCAGTAAAGGGCTGGAGAGGGGGGTGCAAAAGTGGAAAGAGATACGCACAAAAGTATATGAATCCATCAACAAGCCTCTCCAGTCTCTCCGTTCAACGTTTTTTCTTCTCCATTTTCTCTCCTTTATTACTCTCGCTACATTAATTCATGTCCCTCTTGTGCACTCTGAAGAGGCGCTCCATCAAAACTGGTAAAAAGCCGCTTCGACAGCCAGCTCGGGGTGCGTTGCCGCGTTTTTTCAACAAGTGGTCCCGGGTGCGGCCACTCGAAAGTTGAAACCGTTTTCTTTTTCAACAATAACCAGGTTAACGAAATTCGCCGCCATTTAGGTTTCTCGTATGATCATTTCGTTTTTCTTCCGATCTAATCCTTTTTTCCTTAATCGTGCACACTTTAATCTTTGATAATGAAACGCTTGCGGATCTTCGGCAATGTTACATTCTGCAGACACCGGATTGACTCGAATTTTCTCACAAAATTGAAATTTTATGGGTCGTTAAGTGTTTAATGAACGTCATGAATCCACGTCATTTTCGGTTGCGAACCGCAGATTAATGGCCAGAGAATTTTATGTAAAGCTTCTCACCTGATTAAAAGGAATTGAAAGATTAATGCCGAATTAAAATTCAAATAAAATTGATTGAAAATTAATGAATATATCAGGAAACGTCCGCGGTCATACCCGGCACTTTAGAAAACAATTCACACAATTATCAATCCGATACCATAATTAGTGTGAACCAAATTAATCAATAATGAGGTCAATCCTTCGCTCTCATCAGCTTTTTCAAGGTGGTTCCTCCACAAGACAGTTAAATTAGGAAATTATTTAAATTTGGCATACGTATTGTTTACCATATGAACAACACCTCTATAAAATTTTAGCAAGTTTCACCATCCCGAACCCGAGATATATAAGTAATTGAAGTCGACTCAATTAACACGTAACATATGGACCATCCACAGGCAAACAGCACATTTTTAATTCTACCGCTAGTACTAAAATTAGGAAGTTTATAAAAAACGAGGAGAAGCTAGAGCAGGATGTCACAGATATTGTGAAAAAAAATCAAGGTGATTGACCATCTAGTTTGACAGATATAGTCTCGAGAAGTACGAAGGTTTAGGCTGCCTACGATATATTTTGCAAGCGAACAAGCGAAAGTCGTCTGCATAGGCAACCTTTTCTGTGCGTTGAAGCGCAACCCGGATAATTCCGTCAAAAAATTTACTCTCGCTGTCAGATCAAAAATACTTTTAGAATAAATTTTACGAAAGCAAATGATATTTGTACTATATCTGCTGGCACCGAGTACGTATATAGGCTCTTTACAAAGTTAATGATTACGATCCGAACGAATTATCAACCCTTTTAATATGCAGACGGTACATAACTTTTGGTTGGGGCTGTCGCAGGGGATCGACCTTAATATGTTAAAGAAGATTAACGTAAGAAATCCGCGGCCATCACCAGCCATTTTTTTATGCTATAATGCATATTCTAGATTTGAAAATTCCATTGTTTAAGACTCAAGGTAGCACATAAATTTCAGATAAATAGAAACAAAATAAATTACCTGGATGTTTCTGGAGAATTTCACTTTATTAATAAACAACAAATTGATTGCTTGTGGTCCAGATTCAGTTTAACACGTTTAATTATCTCAAGTTTGCTGAATTTAAAGATAAATTAATTCATGGGATTAATAAAAATACCGTTTTTATCAGATAATAATTGCGATGACGAGAACAGAACACTTCTAGTCAGTCTCGAATTTATGCGACGATTAATTCATTTGTTTTCAAGAGGTTCTCAAGAAATTGCATAGACTGATGCAATTTCGTTGTTGTTTTAAATACGATAACTTTGCATATATGATTTTTGTTCAATACAACAAAAACATTGGTTGTGTGAATTAGAACAGAATTAAACATAACATTTTTTTTTTAATTTTGAACATTACTCGATTTTTATTTTTTAATCTTGAAACTCAAAACTTACAGAATCTTGATACAATTTCAAATCGCATGAGTTCGATCTTAAGGTCCAACTTTACTATCAACCAACTGTTAAGATCACGATTAATTCAACGTGAATTTTCTCCGACTTCATTTACATACTCGCTACCGCATTATGGTATCGTTCGCTGTAGGAGAGCGCAGCTAGAAAATTGTTCGAATGTTGGAAGAATTTGAATTTTTTTAACAAAGTAGTAGATTCTTCGAATTCTCGATAAAGAATTAATGAAGAAAATTGTAAAATTTCTCCAACCGGGAATCGTGGAATGATTTAAATGAGGAACAAGCACGATGCAGAATCGAGAGAAAGCGAAAAATGGGACCAAAAGGAAGGAGGAATGCTCTGCGCAATTTCGTCTCGCTTTTGGTTTATCTGCGGGCACTTGTCGAAGCGAGGAGTGGCACGGAGAGGAAACTACCTGGACGAGTGCTGGAAAACGACACGTTGCGGTTTTGCTGGAAGGGAATTTTCCGAAACAATGGAGCCTTGTCGATACCAGGCAGTTGATGACGGTACGTGTTACGGAGCACAACGGTTAGTTCGCCCTGTTGCACCCTGAAATACTCGTAAACGCTGACATTGTACGGTACTTTGACTGGAGCGAGGGTGTTAAACGAAAGCACACTCCTAAATTTGGAATCTTTTCAATTGGAGACGAACAAAAAGCACTTTGAATCCTTTTGCAATGACGATATTCGAATAATTAAATTTGAGTTCTTGCACGATTTTCCTACCCCATAATTCCTGCAGCTCCACCGCATTTGCGAGCTTTTAGCTCCGTTGAGAATTAACATTCTTGAGAAATTTTCTTAGAGCTTGCAGTACGAACTTTGCTCTATCGATTCACCGGAGAATGGAAGCAAAAATCCAAGTTTTTCCTTAGTAGACGTTTGAAAAAAGAAAGAGTAATTTATCCCTGTCAGATTGATTTTGATGTTATTGGACTTTCAGTAAGAAAATTCGAGTCTCGATCCTTTCTGAATGTAATTTTTATCATTTTTGGACTTGCAAGATTTAATTTTAAAAAACACTGAAGTAAGACTTCTAAAAATATGGAATGTGCTGTTTCATTTTTCATGTTTTCTTTGACATCGTCCCACGAGACTGTTTTAATAAAGGAATCTGTTGAAATTTTTTTCTGTGTACCACAATTCGATTTTATGAATTTGATTACTTTCCCAAAAAAAAAAAAAAAAAACGATGGCCAAATTTTTTTTTTTTCATCACGGATTGGAGCAAAAATTTTGAAGGACAAATGATTCGTTCGTTTCTTCAATGCAATTGGTATTTCTTACTATTATTTGTGACCAGTTGAATACAGTCTTGATTGCTAGCATAACCTGAATGAACTCTTAAACGAGTCCAGGTCACAGAGAATTACTGTTGAACAACACGAACCGCATGTAAACCACGAGAAAACCATTTCCAGTTTTTCAACGAGTATTTACGAGAGAGTTTGAGAAAAGGAATAATCGAAACAAAAAGTCCAGATTTTTAGGCCTAGTTTCGTATTATCGGATCGAAGGCACGCCATAATTTGTCACGTTTTTGCGGCCAACAAGCTCGTGCACTTAACCACACGCGATAATTGGACACGCGAGTATACAGCCAACGAACTACAAAGCTTATTTTTATTTATCTCATTCGCAATGACACCCCTGCATTAATTGAGTTTACGTTAGTTCAAAGGCTCAGCTTTTCAATGGTATTTTATTTCGTAGTTGTCGAAGGTAATTGCGGTTTCGAAAAATCGCTTCAAACGTTACTGACTCATCTCATTTCAAACCAACTATTCAACAATTTTAATATTCCTTCCTGTGACACGCTTTCTAACCGTTTGGGAGCTGCAAACGAATGAGCTGAATAAAAAATATACTTGAGGAAAGTTCTTAAACCATTTCTTCTCATTTTGTCCAGACGTAATATTAATTCTTCAAATTTATATTGAGCTGACACAAAATGCAATGTGATGTGTTTTATTACGACTACCCAATTTCAATTGACTTGATTTCGAATTTTGATTGGTTCTTAATAAATGTTTAAATCGTTAATTCGTGTGATATTGTCCGACGATATTAAATTACTGAATTTATTTTGTGCCTTTAAAAATTTTTAAATAAATAATCTTTTCTCTAAAACCAATCAATTTTTCATTTAGTCGCGAGTGAAGAAAAACGAATTGAAAATTATGTCCGGACAAAAAATGAATTCCAAGTTGTTTTTGTATCTTTCTTTTTTTGTGCATTTTGAACCAATGTCATGTTTAGAAATCTTTCATTTTTTTTTGACTCTTGACCAAATGAAAATGGTTTTGAAAACTATTAGTTTCAGTATGAAGAAATTTTGGATTTTTTTATTTCATATTTTTCCTTTCTACACTTTAATTCCAAACAAAAATAATTGGGTTGTTTTCGTATTTAATTTCGGCATGTTTTAAATTGATCTGAGGCGTGAAAAAAGGTAGCGAAAGTCTGAAAGTGTGGCCTCTCGAAGTTGGTCGTTTTCCATTTCGTATTTGCGTTTTTCAACGAGTCATCGTTTCGTTGCAGGCGAGCATTTGGGGATTCCGGCTTTTCATCTAGTGTCAAAGCCAACAACCTTTGTGGAGGTTAACCACGAGGACAAACCTCATTAAAGGACCCGAACGTGTCGAGCCACTCGTGTACATCGCACATATTATCGTGTAGTAGAGACGCTTCGCATGGACCCTCCAAGGAATTTAACATAAATTTCAATAAATCATTCCCCGTTGCACATAAACACACTCGAGAGAATACCGAACGCCTCGTTGTATTAATTAAAATCGAGACTTTCGCTATAGCCGTACATCGGCTCCACCAGACTGATGAACTGCTTCGAAATTATTATCCGATGGAATAATTACCGAAAATCAATAACCTAGCAACGAACTATCGTAAAAAATTTTGGAGTAAAAATTCTTCAATATTTTTGGAGTATTCAATGAAAAATCACGATTTTTTTTTTTTTTTTATAAAAAAATTTAAAAAAATGGGCTCAGCCGGGATTTGAACCCGGGACCTCTCGCACCCAAAGCGAGAATCATACCCCTAGACCACTGAGCCGACAGCTGGTACCCACCAAGCAGCCCAACATTTCCGAGTGCGGGATCATACCTGGATCATGGACTCATAGATAGTCGAATCGACATACTAGACAAAATCGACGGCAAGCTAGACACTGCACCGTACGATAGCGACCATAACGCCATCACCCTCTCCATCGACACCACAACTTTATTGCAAGGAATCCCGCGCCAAGAACCAAGGCCAACTACATACAATTATAAAAAAGCGAACTGGAAGAAGTTCCAGAAACTCTTAGTCGACCCAAGCTCAACGTACGCTCCGACTCCACCAGAAAGAAATTTATCCCTGGAAGAAATCGATAACTACATAATCAATCTTGAGACAACAATATTAAAAGCTATCCAACAGTCAGTCCCAAAAAGAAATACCAAGCCCGAGGAATACTATAACAAATACGTAAATAATAATATCACAAAGTTACACAAATATAAATCATTTCTTATAACACGACTATTCCAAGCGACCACCAGACGTATACTGCCGATGAGCAGGCAGGAAAAAGACAGATTAAAAAGAACAATAAAAAGGGTGAATAAACTCCTTAACACGGAATTCCAAAAAACGGTCACCGCCTACTGGGCGGCACTAACTAAGAGCATTAATTATAAAAACCCGCACGAGTTTTTCCCGAAAATCAACGCTATACTCAGGCCAAAAGCCAACCTGGGCATAGACACACTCAAAATAGCCAACGATAATACAAACTTCAACAATAATATTTTTCAATGCTACCCACACCTCATAAACCATGACAAGAATGAAATCCTAGCCACCGATACCGAGGACAAGCTGGACATTATCGGGAAGTATCTCGAGTCAATCAACTCCCCGAGATATACCAATAACAATACGACAACCCGAATTACAGTCGAAAGATCATTCAAAGAGACTGCGGATTGGAAAAAACAGCTGAGAAGAGCCAGATATACATTCACCACATTCTCCCCCGAGAACCCAGCCCATATTCCGATACAATACACAGGTACACCGAAACAATTCTTCAACTATCTGGAAGTCGAGAGTATAATTCGTAAGCTCAAGAACAAAACGTCGACCGGGCTCGATAACATACCGGCCATCGCATTAAAAAACCTGCCAAGAGAAATAATCATCGATTATACAGTCATCTTCAATAACGCACTCAACAACTTCTATTATCCGAACAGATGGAAAACTGGAAAAGTCCTACCGATACTCAAGAAAGGAAAAAGCCCGGAAGACGTGAAAAGCTACCGCCCTATCAGCCTCACAATTAATATAAGCAAAGTTTACGAGAAGCTTATTAAATTTATGCTGACCGTCCATTGCAACAACAATGATATAATCCCGGATATCCAATTCGGCTTCAAATCAAGGCATTCTACGACCCACGCACTAAACAAATTCTCCTCCGATATCAACCATTATCTTCACAACAACCAAATAATAGGAGCCGTCTTAATAGACTTGGAAAAAGCGTTCGATTCTATCTGGAATAAAGGTTTAATCCATAAGATGAAACTTTATAAATTCCCCATGGGTCTAACGCTTTTCACACTGGATATGATCCGAGGAAAAAATTTTTTCACGTGGGACGGTACCCAATTATCGACCAGGAAATATAAAGTATCGGAAGGACTACAGCAAGGAAACGTAACTTCCCCCATCCTATTCAACATCTACAATAGTGAGGTAGTCAACGAGTTCGGTTTGAACACAGAATCCCATTGCCATTCCATCGCCTTCGCCGACGACCTCATCGTCTACAAGGCCAACCACGACGTCGACGTAATCCAAAGGTCGCTCCAAGATAAAGTTGACAAAATCAACAAATATTATCTTGAGTGGAACCTAAAAATTAATCCAACGAAATGCGAGACCATCATATTCAGACGCCCAGTAAACAATATTAAAGCATCCACCGACAAAAAAATCAAAAAGTTCCAACTCACAGCTACTGACGGACCTACAGAGGTACGCATAAACATACCAAACAATAAAAACGTCAAATATCTTGGAGTCACCTTCGACCATTTGTTCAGGATGAACACACATCACAAAATTCAAATAGCCAAAGCCAAAAAAACTATGCAGATCAACTCAAGAATTTTTTACAACAGAAACCTGGAAGCAAAGGTGAAAATTATTTGTTACCAACTACTAATCCGTCCGATTCTGACCTACGCAGCACCAATCATTTGGAACATGGGACCAACGATCATGGAAAAATACCGTCGAGTAGAGAGATCGATACTGAGAGCTAGCTTACGATTTCACAGAACCGCGAACACAGGTTACACCCACAGAACGAGAAACAGTACCGTTTACAACAAGGCAAATATTCCGAGATTTGACTTTTTTATGCTCAAATTATGCAGGAATTATTTCGCCAAAATAATTAAACTCAACAACACGGTCATTGGAAACCTGGGAAAAGTCTGCACAAACGAAGAAGAGATCCGTGCACACCTCACAAGCGGTTACATTCCACCGCAGCTCTTCATATACTGTGATCGGCAAGGGCTCATCCAGGACAGTCACAATGTACCTGTCATCTACCACAGGACGAGACACTGTTGTAATAAAAGCATAAGTCCCAGCGCGAATCTGAATGACCAGAGTAGCATGTTCGACAAGGCGCTCCCGAAAAGAGACAGAGAGGACACGCTCCGACTCTCATCGAGCTACTGGTGGCTCAGAGGCGACGCCCGTTTTCTGGACGAGCTAAGAAGGAGGACTCGGTTCAGACAAGCGAACCGACGATAATATGACGGAAGATCCACCAACTTCGTCCCGAATCCTCACAGGAAGCCCTAACTAGCCCAGTTTAGCCTTAGCCAACTGTGCCTATCTTTGTATAGATGTATATATGTATTTATGTAAATATGTAAATATCGTGCCCACTCCCCCCACCCTCACTCCTTCCCGCGACCCTTATTTATCTACAAAACAGTCAGATGATTTTTCCCATCCGGGGTTTTTACATCTCCCTAAATTAAGAGCGTACACTTCAGATAGAAGTAACGTAGAAGCATTACATGCGATTAAACATCATACTATTAAGTACTAAGAAAAATATCATTTCAAATGTTATTATTGGCGAGAAGTGATTTTCGTCACCCAGTCAATACAAAAATCTATATGTATTAAGTTCTTTTCTTGAAAGTTTATACTTATTAATGTATTAATGACAAACGGAAAATAAACTATCTTTTCAAAAAAAAAAAAAAAAAAAAAAAAACCACTGAGCTTGTACACGGGAAATCGAAGTAGCATTTTTTAAATAATTGTCCACAAATTGACGTTGGAGTATTATTATTTTAATCAAACAATTACATTAATCATTTGTTCAATACATTTTTTATGATTTTTGATAAAACAGCATAATTATGGAGTCAAAATTCCTCTCGCAATACTCCAATATTAACCGGTTGACTGGTATTGGATCATATATGTACAAAAAAAGTCGGGCCCATTCTGATTTTGTATCATATGTGCACATATTGAAATAACTTTTTCAATTTTCAACCGATTTGGACAAAAATTGGTATACAATGGTTTTTTGGGTCGCTGAGTCGATTTTTGAACTTAATTTTCACCTCACTATCCTTGGAAATGGGGAAAATCGAAGGTTGAGGGTGAAATTTTTCGTTTTTTCAATGGATTTTCATGCTATATGACATGAAAATTTTTAGTTTTTAATCACACTCGACTCTTTCATCGAAATCAAACAAAATTCGCTACCCCCGAAAAATGTGAAAAATAAAGGTTCAGGGTGAAATTTGTTAATTTTTCACTGCGAAAATTTCATGCTTTATCACATGAAAATGGAATCAGCAACCTCGAAAACCCTCGGAAATAAATTATCGTGATTTTCGGTAACATATTGGCTCGTACCAGTTTTGACACAAAAACTGGAAAAAAGCTCACCAGTCAACCGGTTAATGGTATACTCCAATATTAAGGGGACTTTCGCGAAGTCTCACTCCTGTTCCGAAACACTGAAACTAACTCCAATTTTCCCCTTTTTTCTTTAATCCGGTCATCCATCCAAGTATTGGCCTCGCTGGTTTTAGGCGGTCGTCGAAGCCATGCACCGGCCGCATACCCATCCCTGTCGGTTTGTTAATAACTTCAATTTATTAATAATTCAAATCCTCAAGAACGTAGTGAACGAACTACTGTCAAGTTCGAACGTAATTAATAATAAAACTGAAAAAATTACATTATTTTTAAATATTTTGTAACAATAGACGTGGTTTTGATAAATCAACAAACACATTCAAATTCCAAGAACGATTATTCGCTTCCTGAAGGTTGCCTGCAAAGTTTTTGGCCGGAAGTTGACCTCCGATATTCCGGACACGTCATCGAGCGGACTCGAGAAGTTCGAATTAATGTGTCGATGTAATAATTTTGCAAAAAAATATCTGGGTTGTCAAGGTAGTTTTGCAGTTATAATTGATAAGTTGGTACGATCGAGAGAAGTCAAATGTGTGGAAAGACGAAAAAGTTCTCCGTTTATTGTTCAGCGGTGCGGACGTTATTGGATCGCTCAATAGCTTCAGAATATGCACAATAACACCGAGCACTTGTTGACGACATCTCAAAGTTGAGCCAGAACAGTCTCCAGTGGACTTTGATTCGCATTCGTAATCTCAACGCGTTCAGGCCAAATTCACTGGCGTCCTATTCACGCTATCCATAGAAATACGTGGTGATTACTTTGGAGTTCGAGTTTCGATGTCAGCCTCGATGGAATTTCAATGAACGCTGTCCCCACCGGATTTTAAGTGAAGCATCACTTCGACGTTGATCCTGAACCATGGATGGGAAAAAATTTGAAAATTTGGTACTAAAAAGTACGCTTGCAGCCTCATTTTTGAATTTCTTACACGCGTTGGACGAAACCATCTGAACGATTAGCTTTTCGAAGTGAACGAGAATCCAATAAGTTCATCAGCACCGTTAGAGTGCGAATTGCAGTTAAACTTGGGGAATTAGGGCCGCGATCACGAAAAATCATTGCTCAATTGACCTAACTCGGGGAACCTTTTTCAGGAGGGAAAAAATTGGTGGTGGTTGAGAAAACGGATAATACCCATTTCTCATGGTTTCGGGGCGATGGTGTTGACGATAAAGGCAAAGAAATGGTGTCTCCTTCCATTAGAGGCAGAGTTGGCGAATTGGGCTTTCAACCTCGGTTTAATTCTCGAAGACGTGGCACGACGGATCTTATTAGCGATAAGGATTAACTGGGAATCCGAGCTCTATCACTCGAGGGGCGATGGACCGTGACGTAAAATGACGTAAATGCTGTCTCGTTCTTAATTCTTCGATAATGATGTTCCTTTTCACTAGTTTTTTAATTGATTCCTTTTTCATCCTCGACGATATTGCTTCTTCGTGCTGGCAACTCACGCGTTGAGCGTCAAAAGCATTTGTCTCGTATCTGCTGACGAATCTTTCGCGCCGAAAATGAACGCTGTCAACTCCGCTATTAGCTAAACTCTCTTGAGAGTGAACTTAAATGATTAAGATGAGATCACGATGGTTCCTTGTGAAAGGTGGTTCGAGAGGGGAGGGACAAGATTTTTGACAGGTTTTTAGTGGCCCACAGCCGGCGGTTACCAACTTTTAACGGCAGGTTAACTCTCGCCGCGATATCGATCTTGCTCGCCTCTGACGATGACAAAAGCCCCTGGTGCTGGGAGTCGCTCTCGCTTTGCAGGAAATTAAGACAAGTCGGAGAAGGTCCACGGGAAAAACTCTTTTATTTGAGAATTTGTGCTCTCGCGTTGAGACGTCAGTAAGAGTTTGCGTGTTTCAACTTTAAAAAATGTGCGACGGAGGATATTTCTTTTTCATCCTTTCCAGATCGATCGCCGTCTCTCTCCCTTTCTCCCGCCATTTTTTCCAGACGAATCTATAACTGTTGGACTGCGACAGTTTCCGAGATTCCAACGGAGCAGTTTACCTTTCTTCATCTACTTTCTTTCCCAAAGTCCTGCCAAGTCATCCTCGGCTAATCCTTATTTGACCCGTGAGTTTATCTGCGATCGGTGACCGGGATTAACTTGAACCGTTGCTCGCTCCTCTCTCTCTCCCTCCCATTTTGTATTTCGGCGAGGGCAAGTCGCTCTCAAAAATGGGAAGGATATTAGAGAGACATCACTTATAGTCTTTCGAATGATATCGCCCTGATCTTCAGCATCTCGACTCGTCAATCGCGTAAAAGTTCTTTCTCTCGCCGGCCTCTTCTTCTTGACCTTTTCATGTTCGTTTCTCTCTCTCTCTCTCTTTCCCTCTTCTGTCCCCCGCCCCGGCGCGCCTATCACGCCTTCTTCGTTCAATCTCATTTTCAGCTTTTGCCACACTTGTTCTGTTTCTCGGAAACAACTCTTCTGTAATGGAAAACGAGTGAGATGAAAAATTATTACGGCATCAAGTCTCCTCTTCAATGTCAGCACTGCAATTTTCTACTCCGATTCAAGGTTGCTTTTTCCTTTTCCTTTTTTCCCGCCATCCACTTTTCTATCATCAGTGCTTGTATTACATCTGCTGAAAGATATCAGTACCAGCTGGCGTCGCTTCTTCATCCTTTCTCGGAGATATTCTTCCTGCGCGATGCAATAATCCAACTTTCTGTCGGCTGTCATCGGTTCTCGTGATTCTCGTACACTCCTTCGCGTGTCACTCTTTCACTCGGTTCCTTTTCTTATCTTCTTCACTATAATTTGAATAAAACATTTCAAGTGTACGCAAACGAGAGTTCTTCGAAAACTCCTAGCCAAGAATATTCACTTCTAGTGAATGAATATTCTATTGTTTTCCCTTACTTTTATTATCTCTGTATTCAAAAACGATAAATGCGTGTGCGGTGGAGTTCGAGCTGATTTTTTCATCTAATATTCACCGTTGAGTCGCGATCGCGTTTCTTTGTATTCGACAAACAAATTTCTTCGAACTTTTCATTTATGAGATCGCACTCTCTCTTTCTATTGAAAATGCTCGGTTAAATGATGTAAAAACGCGACGAATTGACTTCAATTAAAACTGTTTTATTCCAATGTACACAAGGAAAAACCGTCATGACGGTTCAAAGATCTCTGGAAGACTGAAGTCTCGTGACGAAACAACGAACGATAGCGTCACCAGATTGTAAAGAACTCGCTGTTCTTTCTTTGTGTACGTGGCGAGTGTTTATGTTTACCTTTCGTCCGACACTCTCCGCGTCGATACTAACGTTTTCGTATTTATGCTCTCACCCTCGAGCTGTTCTTATTGTTAGTATTAGCGACTGGACGCGTTTCAAATACTTTCTTCATTCGTATACACGAAGAATATTAAATTTTTTATTTTTTTGTTTTTGTTTTACTTATATTTTTCAGGGAGAGGAAAAAATTTTTCGATCAACCACACGTGCTATTACGAAGTGCCAACAATATTATTTAATCCTCACAATTTTACAAATCGGGAAATCAAAAGTTATTAACAATTAAATAGAAATTTTAATAAAGTCAATGTTTTTTCTGTGTCTAATTATTCAATTTGTTTAAATGTTTTTTGTTTTTTATTTCCACACGATTTTCCCGAAGTTTTGAAGCCGCATAGTTCAGATCCAAATGAAATGGATTACAAAAAGAAAAGCGAATGGAAAAAGCACGCGATATCATAAACGATGCGATGGCCCTCGCGAGTACTGCTCGAATCTTATTTCCTCGTCGATAGGTTTGGTGCAATAGGCTTCTTAAAGGGGATTGTTTAGGGACGAGGGAAAAAGCCATAAATCGAGGAAGGACCGGCTGTTGCGGGTCGAAATCACGTTTATATGAGGGTACGCGTGTGTTGTTTTGTGCGCGGCTCTTCGTTTCTCCGGTATCTGTCGCGTCGATGGTAATTTGCGGTAGAGAAACGAACGGCGAGGGGGGGATTGATATTTTGTGGCTCGAGAGTGCTGTTGCCGCTTTCAGCGATGATGGGACGCCACCCCAACCGACATAAAGCCTCGTTCGGGTGCGATGATCGTTAATGAGATATTTGCATAACTTTCGTTTCTTTCTCTGTCCGTTTTCTCTGGAGGGGAAGGGAGAGAGTTGCATCTGAGGGTAGAAAAAGCGTAAAACAGCGACGGGTCGTCGCACGTTTCTAAATCAAGTTTGCTGTTGAAACTCTTCGTGAAAAAAAAAAAAACCCTTTATGCTAATTTAATCTCACAGGCGAGACCAATCTTGAACGCTAAATCAGCAAGATCACGGACTCGTACGGAGAAACTTAATATTAATTAACCTCCATTATTGTTGTCCTGGCGATCAGATCTCGCAGCTTTAAATTGCTCGATAAATTCACGTCGCGCTGCGTCTGTTCGGTATGAGCAATCTCTCTTGCTCGCTCCTATTTACTTCCGACGTGTTGACGAATGTAATCATTTTAATAACGTCAAAAGGAGCAAGAAAAAAATGCTCTAGAATTTGATCTACAAGTCGTAATTGCGATTTGTACTCTGCCTTTTTAAATTCATTGAAGATTGAAAATGAGACTTTTTAAGGCCTTACATACGTCCAGAATTTTCAAAAAATTGATTTTTATTTTACAGATTACTATTTTCTATAGTTTTAGGCATATTTCTGTGAAAGTCGATTGTAAAAATTGCGTATAGATCGAAAGTTATTATAAGAAACGTCACTGCCCAACGAGAGGGCCTGCTGCGCACTTGAAACTTTAATAATTACGTTTTTCTCAAATTTGCTTTTTCTGCTGGCACGGTCCGCATGATAACTCATACAGTTTTTAATATTTTTTGATGCTTTTTTTTTCAAATATTCAAAATTGTTTTCTCTACAGTTTGTCGAGTCGGATTTTTGATGTTGTGATTTAAAAATTTTGTAAACATAATTGAAGTGTGACATCTATGACACAAAGTGCACACTTTTTTAAACTGCGGTAAATTGCTAGATTTTCCAAATTTCAAAAATCCAACTCGACAGATTGTAACTACAACTTTATTTTATAAGAATTTTTTTACGTTTTGCAGATCTATCAACTTTTCAAGAAGAAATGATGCAGTACAGTTTTTTCACAGTGCTTCGGGAAACGTGAATTTTATTTGATAAATAATTAAAAAGAAAAAAATGAATAATAATTATAATGTATTGTATTATATATTAAAAATAAATAATTAAAAAACAGTATTCCTTTTAGGGCGTTTTAGAAGTTGAGGCATTAGAAAGAAAATGATGTCAGCGCTTTTAAGGTATAACTGGATGGATAGCTCGACAAAAAATTATATCTGATTGGAATTTCCGTACTTCGTGATGCAATAAAAATCTGAAAAAATTCAACAACATTTGGAAAGCTATGAACAACAATTATCAATAATGATATTGCCCAAAAGTTAATAACAAATGGTTTTAATAATTAATTATTCAATCATTTTGCCGTGACCTATTGTTTTTTTTTTACGAATCAAATGTGTGTATTTTTCCGAATGCTCATGAATTTTTTTAGAATTTTCGTGGATTTTTGAAATTTCTTGAAAAAATTTTGAGAAAAATTTTAAAAAATTTGAATTTTGGATATGTTTTAGAAGACATATTTACCATAAGTTTTGAAAAGTCTCAAGGTTACTGGATCAAAAATGTACAAATAGAGCCACTTAAAAAATTTAAAAAAGGCAATTTTAAAAATCCATGAAAATTCTGAAAAAAATCATGAGCATTCAGAAAAATGCGCACATTCGATTCGTAAAAAAACAAGGGTTTACTGTAAAATTGTTAAAAAATTATTTATTTAAACAATTTATTAATAACTTTTGGGCAATATTATTATTGATAATTGTAGTTCATAACTTTCCAAATATTGCTGAATTTTTTCAGATTTTTATTGCAGCACCAAGTACGGAAATTCCGATTAGGTACAATTTATCGGCTGGACTATCCATCCACTGGCCAAATAACATGTAACCTTATGGAAATCCAGACACATTCAGTGATATCTCCGTTAAGAATGATGCTAAAAATATGAAATTTTTTGGGCAACATGAACGAGGCTTGCTGAATAATGTCAATTTTTTTCAGATTTATTAGGAGATTTGCTGAGATTATATTAATAATAATCCGTTTCCCGTGCAGTTTTTTTGAGGCTAGGATCGTCACCGTCCGTGTTTTTGACTGAGCTTCCACCAGTTTTTCGTCTTTTTTCCCCGACTCTTTTTTAAAGTGTATGCAACATTGACAAACTGTCAACTGACCTAACTTTTTTCTTTTTTTTTTTGTTTTCCTTTTGCAGAAACATATTTCGGCGCCGGATAGACAAACAGAATAAAATAACTCGTTGAATTCACCGAGGAAAGTAAATCCACTAAAATTCAATGAATTTCCACGTCTTTGCACAATTTAAATTCTAATAGAAAATCGAAAGGAACATCACTTCCGATAAATTGCTCTAAATCATTAATAACTTTAGCATCCAACTGGAAAACATAATCATAGATATTGACACGAGCGCGCGCGTGTGTGCGCGCGCGCTAGACGTCCGTTTGTAACGGGGCTGCAGCAAAATATAAAGTGCACTTTTCCGTGACGTTATTCCGGGGGTGAATCGGGGTAACGACCAACCCCTTTGGCTGGCCTACATTTGCATGTATATCTCTCGTCACGGGACACGAAAACGACTGTCGCCGCTCTCGCGAATATGCCCGCAGAAGAAAAAGAGGGAGAAAAGTCGTACGAACAGCCCGGGCAATGCCTCTTCATCGATCGTAATTCAATTCCATACGAGACTCGTGTGACGTTTCGTATTTCAACTACGTATCCCGCGGACGCTTCTCGTTCCAAGCTCAGAGAACATGTTGATCTGGCTAACTGCGCTGGTGTTATCTTAAGAAGGGTGGATCACGAAATAAAAATAATCAGAATTTGATAGAATTCGGTCATAATATTCTTTGGCATCAATTATACGAATACCATTTTTTTCTAATTTTTTTTACCGCATGGCTATCGAATAATTGAGCGTTAAATCGAACTTCTCACGCACGAGATGTATAACTGTTACGTGTAAACTCTATTCTTATACACGTGAACTTTAGTGTTCAATTGCTCGAGAGCTATGCGGTAGAAAAAATTAAAAAATGTATATTTTCTTATATATTTTTAAAGAACACATTTATCAAATTTTATGAAATTCTTAATGTTTTCAACATGGTTAAGCATGGCAACATTGTATCGTCGCGATCCACCCTCCATAAGGAGGGTGGCTACATTCGTCAAAATGATAAGAAATTGATCAAATTTGGTGATAATGTTCTTCAACATCAAGTGCGAAGACGCAATTTTTTTCAAAATTTTCTTCTGCTTAGTCATCGAGTAATTACGCATTAAAGCAGATTTCTTATGCCCGGGATGTATACCTATAGAAATGGAAACGCTATGCTTATACACGTGAACTTTAGTGATCAATTACTCGATAACTGTGTAGAAGAAAAATCTTAAAAAATTTGTATTGTCAAATTTGGCACTAAAGAATATGTTCACCAAATTTTATAAAATTTTGAACTTTATGAAATTTTTTATGTTTTTAACATGGCTTAGAATGACAACATTGTATCGACTGTACCGAAACTCCTTAAGTTTTATGCGGTGCCTCGCTGTCGGTGAGGCAATCATTCCATGACGAATGGACTCGTTCGTTTTATCGCAGAATCATTTTTCCTCATGATTTTATTCGTTGTTTCAAAATTTCCTCACTTTTCATTGGATTTCCAACTGTTTCCGGATCACTTCCGTGACCGCTTTCACAACTTATTCTCATTAAAACATTGAGTAATTATACATTTTCTCGAACAAGCCCGATGCGATGAAAGTTTGTATGCGTTGACATTGAAAAACGGAAGAAAAAGGTCGACTGTTTAAAAGTTTAACTCCACAAGGCGATTACGAAGCAGCCTCTCGCTGCAACTCCCTTAAATCTCTCTCTCTCTCCTTCTCCCTCCCCCATATTGTTGTCGAACAAGTGAAGCGTTAAGGATTCGAGTACCGCACACTTCAAAGTCCTCTCGAGGTTCCGTACGTATACACAAACTGCTCGATTGTTACGATGAGAAAATGCGGCAGCGATTAGAAGAGAGCAAACTCCGGTGCTCGATATCATCAACAAAAATTCAGTAAACGGAAATGCTTCGATGACAAAAAAATTTGTTCTCATGAGAATGAACATTCTGAATGAGAATGCTGCTTGGAATGTTGAAAAAAAGTTCAAAATTGTGGAGAAATTCTAAAAATCGTTTGGCACCATCATCAAAAGTTCTCCAATTCTCGACTGTTTTGTCTTTTTTTCTTTTCGTTTTTGTTTATTGAGGATTGAGCGTCGATGCATAAAATAAAAGTTTCAACGCGCGGTTAACCGCGGCGTGTGTGCGTCGGAAAGCCGAGCCTGCGTTGACGCATGTAACGAAAATCTTTAATCCCTGTTTTCGTAGCGATTGCTCGTGATTTTGAAAAAATTGCTTTGAATGCTGGATTAGCAGCGCCCGGCGGATATTTGTCACGAGGTTTGCGGGGCTTCTCGATCGCTCGAAACTTTTGTCACCGCCCATCCATTGTTCCCAGAGAGTGAATTTTCCTCCCTTCTGCTTGGAAAACTGTGTCCAAAGGATTACGCGTGTATATCCGTGCACACAAAACCAATCTTGCTTCCTGATCTCTTCTATATTCATATATACACGGCGTACTCGCGTATAAATAAAAGAGACTGAAAAGCTTGGCGTCGCTTGACTCTATCGAATCGAACGGTAAGATGCCCCGAGGTCACGAAAATAATACTTCGAGCATGTATGCGTGTGTGTACTCGAGTTTTTATCCAACAATACGAAAAGAAAACCCGTTCGATTGCATCGTTTTCTTTTTATTCTTTTATTAGTTTTATCCTCTTTCTCCGCACCGAACGCGTATCGACAAATCGGACAGATCGGCACCCGCGATATTGTTCATCGATTTCATTTTCTTTTTATTTCAATCTCGATACTCGTCAGAGCGAATGAAAAACGAAGGAAGAAAGAACATCCCATCGCTTTCTCGTACAGTCGATCAACTCCGCGCTGTGCCATGTATTTTCGTGTCAAAAAATAAAAACCTCCAACATTCCCTCCCAGCTTTTCGAGCCAAATATCCGCAGATTTTTTACCTTTTTTTCCAAGCCTGCCAAAGGGACCGGATATTTTCAAATGGAATAATTATGGCTTCCGGAAAACTCGGAATATTTGGAAAAAAAAAACATTTGCACCATTGCGCTCAAATTTCAAGGTGAAATGCGAATTCACTCCTTTTTTTCGCTTCCCGCGCGAGAGGCTCCGCGATCGGTGAGAAAAATATTTCATGGAGCGACGGGCAGGATCCGTAGTTGAATTATGAAGGCCGAAGGCGAAAGAAATACGGTTATAATATTTCGCGTATGAACACACACACACGCAGAGGGGTTCTCGGGAACGCAGAGCTCTCTGTACATATTCGAGAGATCAAATGCAACACAATATGTTTCCCTTACGTATACATATGTGTTCCATGTGTAACGATATCCCTCCGGGTACTCCCTTAAATATCTATAGATAGATGTAATCAAATATAGACTGACGAAGGTGTGCTGCTGCTGCTGCTGCTGCTGCTGCATACGTTGGCAATATGAATATAATAATAACAATAAATTCGAGCGAATCCAGAAGAATTTTTTTGTCCAGGTATATACGAACCAGGATTTGCGATAGTGACCGTGGAGAGACGACCTAAGCAAACTCACAGCCAAAAATCCTCCCGATGAAAAGCTCCAACTCTTCGTTGCAGGGAAACGAAAGTCCCGAACGGTTTCGCGCACTGGATAAACGTTACTCAAATATATCCTGTTTCGAATGAACGAACGAAGGACCTTTGGATTATTAACGTCCGATGTCTAAGACTCGCGGAATTCGCTCGTGTGTTGCTGGGATCGTTCTAAATTCGTTGTTATTCCGTGCTGGAATGGAAGAAATTCAATGATGAATGGTCCATTAAAATGGTAAGAAAATTATGAGAATTGAAAAATTCGTTTTTTTTTTATGTCATTGAAAACGTTCGTTTCCTGGTGTTGAATTGACTCGATTTCGTTTGTAGTTTCAAACGAATTTTGAAAAATGCTCAGCCCGATATAAATGTGACGAGAAACAATAGAAAATCCAGTATAAATTTATTTGTTTATTAAATTTGTTGAAATCGATTGAATTGACACGGCTACGAGGATTCCCAAATCATTTCCCCGCTCGAGTTCAATCATCATTTGAATTTTTTTAGAATAGCCCATACGTGCGAGAAGTGATGAGGGAAGACAACCATGAGCGAGACTGTTGGGCGATACATTGTGGAAAAAAATGGGGATGAGAGTCGACCAATAGCTGGTTGTGCAAGCAGAGTGTGTGCACAAGTACTTTGATCCAATAACACAATAAAAGATACCATCGGAAAATTCATGGGCTCTACTGGCCTGAGGCGACGCTAAATATATATGCACACACACGTAGCCACGTGCATTATAAACTCGTGTTCTCGTTCCGGTAACACGAACAGTTATTGTGTATTGCAGTTGGGTAAATAAATTAATAACATGGATTTTTCAGGCTCTCGAGTGCAGCATCAGTTCGAAGAGCAGTTATAAAAATTGTTCTAGCCACCACAGTAAAAAGACCAATGCCCATACCTTTTATTCAAAAGACTCAAGAGTCTTTTTCTCTATAAGCTTAGCAAGAAATCTTCTCAGTCACTTAAAATGTTTATATTGCAAAGTATGCTCGGGCAACCCTGAAAAAAACTATATTTATGGCAAAATGTCACACGTATTTATCATAGAATTTACTATGCTAAAATTTGTGATTGACAGTACGCATTTCCACTTATCGGTAAGTGCTGGTCTGACACGATGAATAACACTCGAAAATAAAACGAAATATAGTCCTCACGTGCATCACTTTCTGCTATCCGCATAAAGCTGTTTAATTGGAGGGATGAATAAAAATAGAAAAATTCAAAAAATACTATGCTCTTTGTAATCGGTGGCTAAATACTTTGAAAATTCTTGAAAAATAATCATTTCTCATTGTACAAAACGAATCTGTTTTCTCCATGAACATAAATGAATTAATGGCAGTGTTTAGAGGCTCAAACGTGCACAATAAAATTGCTTCGAATTTTTCTGCATGAAGAGAAACTGTTTTAACGGGGGTGACCGTTTCGCATGGCGTGCAATTGGTCTGGAATCGATTGATCGCAAACACAGTATATTTAGTGATTAATTTATAATTTACGAATATATCGTTATATGACGTGAGATATTCGAGGATGAATACTGTAAAGCTCATTGACTCGAGATAAGCTGACCTCGTGTTCGGTGACCTCGAACTCCCCGATTTCTCGTTGCACCCAAAGAGCTGAATTTCATGATTTCAAATTAGATAATTTCCTATCAATGGACTCTAATTTAATTTACCTCGAGTTCATCGATTCCGCTGCACCAGCATGCAGTCGCATTTTTATTACACTTTTATGATAAAGGCTCGAGGAGAAAGGCGCGTTCGTACACCAACGAAACCATCGGATTTTCGATACCGTTTTTTGCCTACCACTACGTGCGAAAATGATGGCGGATTCGTTTCGTGCACGAGAAGCCCAACACAAAAGGAACTTGCAATTAAAATCGAGTGCTGGTTTTTGTGCGCACCGTCGAAACAGTGCTGTTTATACGCGAATATTATAATATTGACACTTTCCGTTAACCAAATTCATCATTTTTAGACAGTGAAAGAAATATCGATGAAGAATAAACCCAATGAATAATTTTCCAATCAGAAAAATCGTACGTTCGAGCACATGTTTTCTCTCGAAAATTCCTCTCCACGAGGAATGCACACCTAAAAATTACGTCACGCCCCGACCAGGTATGCCAGGTGTGTTGGCCTGCCCATCGCCCATTTCTGTCCGTATACACACGAGACCGGCAGGTATATTATATACATCATTTTGGTCCACGAGGGAACGAGAAAGAGGAAGAAACAGAGAGAGGGAGAGCGAGGCTCTCGCAGGGCAAGCCCAAACGAGCGTGACCGTCCTCACCATTACGATTTTCTCGATTTTTTTTGCTCATCGTGACCCCATGCTGGATGCAGTGTGACACTGCTTGGCTGTGCTTCTTCACGCTGTCAATTTTATACGAGCTGTATATGTGTGGCACCGCCAAGAGTTTCCCCTCTTACGAGAGTTGGCTTTGTCGGTGGGAGACTATTTGCCAGACTCTGACAAATTAGGAGACGATGGGACAATGCTCGATACGCTATGTCCACATTTCTTCTACACTTCATCCATGTAGCATTTTGACGCATATAAGCGAACTTTGCTCGTGTGTCTGTGGGTAAATATATTCTTATAGTTGTTATAGCACACGGTGCTCCAACAGAAATTGCTATTTCTCGCCCTCTCGAAACTCCAAAAGACTCTCGAGAGGCACCCAAACCACCGCCACCTTCCAGGTGGCCTCTCATTCACGATCTTCCATCTCATTTTCTCTCCTCTGTTTATACTCGCGAATAATCTATTGTACCTGCTGCCATTTTTTCACTTCTCTCTCTCTCTCTCCCTTTCTGTGTTATCAATTTCCATTCCTTCTACTCCGAATATAAAATAATGAAAGTGAAAAAGTAAGGGGGGAACATCCCTCAGTTTTATGTAGGGAAGATAATTCATGTTGATAGCAATCTGCAGATACGCACGAAGTCACCCAGTACGAAAACATCGGAATTATAGCATTCCGCTTTTTCCTCGTCGAGCGTATTCTTTATTTTCGAAAATTCGAATTTCTCTATTTTCAAATTCAATTTCAAAGGAGTTACAATATTTTTTTTAACGACTTCGATCTTCGAGGTTCGCGAACAAAACTGTCAGTTCTCCTGACACCTTCTTTTTCGTCACTTTCAATTATTTTTTAAGAAATATTTGTTCTTTCTATCATTGCTTTCTACAATGTGAACATATCACACTTCGAGTACGTTTTCTCTTTCACGTTCACGCGATGTGTTCATCTTTGGTTAATCAATAATTTCCTGCTTCAATTAATTTGCTAAAGAGTACAAAAAAGTTTTGGGCAATCTTCGAGCGTGTGTTTTAAAATTGAAGCTGAAATATGATTCTTTTCTGGATGATCGTTTAGGATCGTTGATGCTTCCGAGTGACGAGCGATCGGTAGTTTGGCCAAACGAGGTTCGATCAATCGATTTTATCCCTCGTTTCGTTCGAATGCGTTCAAAATGCAGTCTACTTTAAGGCCGATAAGTTTGAAAAAACGTCATTTCGTAGTAAGACACAATGTCGGTTAAAAAATGTTTCGCAGCGTTTTTCTGCAGCTGGTACGAAAAGTTGGCCACTAAAAGTCGATAGTAAATCGGCGTGTGTGTCCGTGCTGGAATAAAGAACGATCGTGTTCCTGAACTCTCTTATTTTCTCGTCTCGTTCTTCGTGCGATGGCCGTGCGTATAGAATTCATCGAGAATTTTTCACGTGCTTAAATTCACGTGAAGTCTGAGCCCCTCGATAGAAATTCGACACACGATTCTCTCGAGTAGTTCAGAAGTTTACCCGTAACCATTTTCACGCTTCTCGAAACATTTTTCAGGCCTCGTACAACGATATAAATGAACGTAAGATCGCATCGGCTCGAAACGCTTCGTAAAAACGCGTGAACGCGACAAAAATTGCTTAAACCGAGAGAAAAGTCAGAAGAGTGAGTCCGCCTCTCAAGGAAGAAAAAGATTCCGAATCTCTGTGAAATTCACACCGAAGCAGATGCTCTTGGTTTCACGCTCACTCGCACCATTTAACGTTACTCCATTTTCAACAATTACTTTCATCCATTCGATCGTCGAATACCGCTCTTTTGCGCAGAAGACACAAATTATTTGTGAACGAATGAGAAAAACGTGAATTTATTTCGTTCCTAAAGATTTTCGGATCCATAAACCTAATTATTCATTAAAATTAATATTCAACGATGAGTTACTTCTATATTGATGAATGCTAACAATTAGAGACCGCGCGCGTTACATAAGTATGCGTTTAAGGAAGTTGAAGCGATATATATAGGACATTATACGAAAAATACATTAGATTTTATTATTGCAAAATAATGAATTGAAAATTTACGTGAATCTTCTTGAATAGCGCTTAATTATGTGTGAAAAATTTGAAGAGGTTTCACCGCCTGGTAATCGAGATATTCATTGTCGAAAATGACAAGGTTAAACACGGGCTGTTATGGAAGCTTTCAAAAAATTGCAAACTTTAACAATAAATATCTCAATTTCACGACGGTGAATCATCGGCATATCCCGCCAGAAGTTTAATACTGTCTTAAGCTTTCTGTTTAAAAAATTTTAATGTGCAAAGTTGGAAAATAGTTTTAACATAAGATAAGCTTCAACCTCCTTAATAAGGGGTCTACCCTAATTAGAGTTTTCATAAAATCGACTTTTTTTATTGAATTTTTCGAAATTATACGTTTTTAAAAGTATCATACTAAAATTGAATTAAGATCTGAACAGTCCAAGTGTACTTTTGAGCGATGTTTATACTTGGCTGTCTGAGCGCGCTAATACGCAGCGCGGTACCGCGTACCTGCCTTTCTTTAAACGCGTTTTCCTCAAAATCACGTTTTTGGACGACTCGTTGATAAAATCTCCGAAACTATTCAACCGATCCTTACCAAAATTTCACCGCGCGTTTTTTTGTGACTATAGCTGTAGCGAATTTTAAAATTTTGAGTGGAACTATTTTTTTTTGCAAAAAACGATGAAAAAAACTAGCCTTTTCGTAGTTTTTGGAAAAATGGTCGCCTCATGATATGCCCTATAGCCGTTTACCTATTGAAACTGAAACCATTTTTCTTTTCTCTCCGATCATCCATTTCAGAGATTTTATCAACAGCGCACATCTTTTTGTGGTCCTGTCTTCTCCCCCATTTTTCTGTACGAAAACTGAGTGAAATAAAAATAAAAAAAATGTCTTGGGTGTAGTTTAAGAGTGTATTTTTCAGGCCTAACACTTTTTATATCCACATTTATAATTTATACCTGTCAAATAAATTCGTGAAAATGGTCTTTTTTTGCCTCTCTAATTAGGGTGCACCCCTTAACAAATATCGAAGTTAACGAAGCCATTTTTCATGATCGTATTCCACTGAATCGTTTCTTATCGATCCAAAAGAATGTCAGATTTATTCGCACCTTTTCTACCGACAAATGAAAAGTGTAAGATAAAACTAAGTTAATTGTTTAATAGTGTACGCATACGATTCCCTCGAAAGACATATCCGCAACGAAATAGTGGGATTCTCTCGTTGTTTTGTGCTGCTCTTTCGTTCAAATATTGATGTACGTGATGTCGCGGTAGAATGGACTCGTGAACATCGCGTGGAAACTTCACAATTCCAATGGTTTAATCTGCAATATCCTGTAACGGAACAGTGAGAAAGAGACGGAGGAAGAGTGAGAGAGGGCAGAGTGCATGCACGCGTAATGGAAAATCGATATTAGCAAGCGGACACAGTGCACTGCTCTCGTTTCACTTCGCGGCTGACCTAGAAATCAGCGACCCCATGTCGATTTTTTTCTCTTTTTTCCCTCCGCAAACCGTCAAACGATATTGCACCCTGATATTTCGGAGGAAAAGAGGTAAATAAAAATGATCGGGTGACAAAATTCGGTTTTTTAGTACTCGTCGCAGCAGTTTCCCCCTCGATTGTTTTTCAAATCCATATTCAATCAAGCAGACTTTAAATGGAGTTTCGAAGTATCGTCGAACGATAAAAGTGACAGGAGCCCATTCGTCAATCAACATTCGTCAAATAAAACAATACATTTTCGAATGAAAAAATGAGTGTACAAGCGAAATGAGAAGCCGCATAAAGAGGCAAGTTTTGTTGACGAAATTGATTCTCTGCTGTCAGACTTCAGAAGCTCTTGAAGATTCCGCGCTATTGAACAGCTCGGCGCGGCAGAGAGCAAGTTAACCTTTCATGAACCAGGTAAACCATAAAGCACGAGCAAGAGAGAAACAGAAAAACAGAGAGAGAGAGAGAGAGAGACTAAAATACAAAGGAATTCCCGTGCGGAGAAAGATCGTTTCGGACGGAACGTATATTCGGGATCAACATTCAACTCGTAGTAAAGTGAGCTGACCAGATGTCAGTGACGGAAAAAAGGCGAGCGGGGCGAGGGGATTCCATAAACACATAACTATACACGTTTGGAGAGAAAAAGAGTGGGAGTGAATGCGACGCCGTAGTATGGATTTCATTCACAAAGTCCGGCACTTCAAGAAGTCACATTGTCACTGGAGTACCTGTAACTTAGGAGAGTCCCTACGGTGTAGAAGCTCCATAATATATATACGTATATAATAGTATGTACAGGAGTGTATTACTATCCCATAGTATCGTTTCATAGTATTCTCACCTTGGTTGCAATGTATCCTTGGGTATTAGTTGGCCTATGGTCACTTTTTCATTCTCTCTTTTGCTGGGCGAGAGCAGCAGCAGCAGCAGCAGCAGCAGCAGCAGCAGCAGCAGAGTAAACGTAAAATTGAAATTTCTCGGGAGTGCCACTCCAAGAGGTATAATGTACTCGTACAGAGGGAAAAACGTGAGGAAAGTCTGGAATGCCTCATTGAGAAGGCGAGTGCACGGTGTCCAGTTCGAGTGGACAATTACCCGGGGACAACACAATGAGTTAAACGGCCGTGACAGCCCCCTCTCTCGTGGCAAGTTTTGCCTTCCTTTTTGTCGCCCTAAACTTGGCTTCTTCGTTATTCTTAGGGGTCCATTGAGGCCCGGAGGACACCGGAGAGGCACCTTCTCCGCGTTCCTCCTTTTCTCTTATGTACGGAGGCGATACGAGAGACGAGAGTTTCATTCAGGACTTGCCCTCGGACAAGTGAATGGCTTCGTACAAAACTCGCAGCGTTCTGCGTCCACGGATATTGCTACGAATGTAAGTACATAACTCCGGACATTTTCGCACCGTGTAATGGTCCCTCTCTCAGCTGGATGTCCCTCGCCCGCCATGGGTGCTTTTACAAGAACGAGAAGATCGCCCCGCACTCGCTATTTTCTAGCTCCGCACGCGGCTTTTTATTCTCACTTGGAAAGAGAGCCATTCTCTACGGAGCAGCACCGAAGGGAAAGATAGCTTCTCGGCGGAACCAGCAAGGGAAAAGAGGTGGAGGAGGCTCAGGGGTACGAAGAGGAGCAGGAAAGCTGGAACACCGACAAGGAAATAAAGGGAAATGGCTTTGGCGAGGGAGCCGGATATGTGAACTCGACTTTGCTCTGGTGGCGCGGTGACACGTGTGCGGTCTCGAAACACTTTGACGTCCTTGCTCTCTCGTGTCTTCAGAATTGTCTTTTCAGTTGCACGACTACTCGAACAGCTCGCGATCCTAATTCGAATCCACGGTCTCTCCATTCGGCTTCGAATTACGACGAGTCATCGCGTTTTATTCGAAATAAATACAACTACGATGAGAATAATCGAAATCCTCGTGCTGCAGGACACTTTCGTACTTTCCATTCAAATAATTATTTCCATGTTACGTGCTCCAAAACTAATGCTTTTGTCCTCATTTCGTTAGTTTCCATTCCACCCTGTTTTTTTGAGGCTTCTCTCTCTCTCTCTGTTTTCATACTCGCTAATGAACGTTCCGGCCATACGTAGGGTAATATGGGGCAAAATGGACACATCGGGGCAAAACGGACTTTCCCAGAACTGAAATTTCATAAAATGCGTAAAATTTTTTTTTCGGTTCCAAATCATTTCCTGACCATAAATCATGGTAAATTGTGGAATTCCACGGTGACATCCCCAAAAAATTCAAGTTTCAGAACAAAATAGATCCCAAATTAATTTCTCACTATCTATTCGCTTTTTGAATTATTTTTAAAAACCACGATAGTAATCAAAGTACGAATAAGGAAAAAAGGTTTTTTATTCGTTTTTTACAAAAATCGCACTCGTAGCTGACATCTTCGTCTTCAACACTTGTACACAAGGTGTGTGCCCATTTTTTGCGTGTTACACAGTACATCCAATCTTCGGAGGACGACGAATATAACCCTTCGCAAAAAATGCAAGAAGCGTCTTCAAAATACAAGGACTTGGCTGTCTTGGTGAACTTTTTTTTCTGTCTGCTGAACTGCTACATTTCGAAAAATTTCGATATTTCGATTTTTATGCCTCTTGGAGGTTGTGTCCGTTGTGCCCCGGAAATTTTTTTTGAAGAAATTCCGGAAACTAGGACCATGAATCAATGGTGGGACTCCGATATAGTGCGAATACGAAATATACCCCAGCACGATGGACCCAAAGTTGATTTTTTACATTCCTCAAAAACATGACAGAAATGGGATATAAGATTTGACTCATTTCTTTTCATTTACATCAAAAGAATGGAACCTGAGTGGTCCCATTTCTTTTCTGTTGTCCGTTTTGCCCCGGAATTTTTTTTTTTACGAAATTTGGGAATCAAGGACTGGACATAAATTTTGGGACTCAAAAATAGTTGAAAGATCATATGCTCATCAATGAAACTTGCTTAAATACTTAAGTGTCCATTTTGCCCCATACTAGCCTATATATTCAACACGGAACTTGTGAATCGCCAGCTCACAATTGTGCAGGGCGATTCGCTCGAAAACATTTTATACATTGTATTATCTTCTCACCGTCCCACTCGGACCGTTGCCCGAGCTCGCTCTACAAGCAAATATTATCTTGGGCTTGTTTATTCGGGTGTTTCGATATCCTCGTTCTCCTGTTGATACGAGCACGGTGCTCGCCGTCCAGGCGAGAATGTGTGTGCAACCCGAATGATTATTTACGCTCACATTTGGGTTGACGATTTTACAAATATCTCGGACCGGGGTTACCGTAAGACAATGGACGAGGAAAACCAATGTTTCCGTCCAATAACGCCGATTAAGTGGCAGAAAATAATCTTGTCGAGAGTCCAAATAGATTTGAAAGCAAAGGAATGAAGCGAATTTTTCTATTTGCATTTAAAAAATAAATTGAATTTTTCTTGATCGGCGCTTTTTGACGTTGCGACACACCGAAGGGCTGACGTTTTCGAAAGATTTTATCGCATCGGACCTCCCCGCGGGCGAGTTACCGGATCAATTAACTATTTGAGGACAACGAAAAGCGGGAAACTCTTCGAAATTGGAATATTTATGAGTCGAGTGAATTCTCGTATTGACGAGTGCTGTCGGTAAGCTTGATTATCCTCTTGATTGACAGGAAAATTGCGCGTCCCGAGGACTATTATTGAATATCGTCGATCACCAGGGCGAATACGATTTTTCATTGGTTCGAGGGGAAGGGGTAAACTGATTGGAGTTTCAATGGGCTGCGGGGAAGAAATTTGGGAGCTGAAACTGTCGCGATTGCAATCCTGACAGATCCATGATTGCGCTTAACTAATTTGACTCGTTCTAATCCCACGTGCTGTTTCTTCTCCCTCCCACTCTCTCCTCAATCCTGGAAGCATGTGCTCGCAAATTGATCGCACAATTTGCAATCTCAAGCTCTGGTCTTGGCACAGCTTGACTACACAAATGCACGTCAATCGCGATGAGCTCAGAAACACGAAAATTCGAAATTTTCGTACGAGGGCTTTCGACAATCTCTTCTTCTTTTTTTAGACGCTTATTCCGCTCAAAGTTTCCATAACAACGATTTTTTGTACATTTTTACGCCCCCGTTGCCACTCATAAATTGTCGTTCGCTCTGCAGACCCGGAATTTATGCCCGGAAGAAATGGCATACCAGTTTTTGCCAGGCTATAAATATACAGACATATCCAAACGTGCACACCTGCATTTAATCAATTATTTAATATTGCTCCCGTGGGCGATCGAGAAATACCGCACTGCGTCGGCTTAAAATTAAAAAATAGCTCTGCTGGAATCCGAATAAATAAATGCTCCGTCACGGGCATATATTAGACGTTGATCGTGACTTAACTTTCGGACATAATCATTTTTATTTATGTTAACACAACGAAACAATCGCGATGAAAAATGCGTCGTTAAAATCAACATTTTAATCGAGAGTAAGGTTTTTTCAAAAAATACGTATTTTCAATATTTTTATTTCCAAACGGAGCTTTCCAATGGATCCACGTGGAGTAAAGTTGGACGTCGAATAAGAAACTCTGCGTCAGAAACGGCGGTGCATACAACGAAGGCTCGTTCCCTCTCTCTCTCTCTCTCGCACGTTTTTCCGTCGCTGTCCCAGCCCTTCGGACACTCTTGGGGGTTTATTCTAACGTCGACAAATCGAGATTTATGAACGAGAAAGCAGGACATTCTGTTCTCGTCAGGGTGCCTTTACTCGTGCTGGAAATAAATAGAACGGAACTGGGCAGAGAGTCCATTTTCACCGATGTAACTCGCCCAATGATTTTATAGTGTGTATATTAAAATTCAATGAAGGAAGCCACAAACCGACGGTTGCTGGTTTTTATTCCCATTTTTATAACGTCAGATAAACGTGAAGATAATACGAGCGATTTATGGGCTGCTCGGACAAGGTTTACGGCTGCTATTGCCGCTCGGGGATCATTTGACATGTTTTACTCGTGGTTAATACGAATCTATTCGTGCTCGTTACCCGAGTTCAGTAACTGCTCTAATCCAGATTATTAATTAATCGATGAAACTGCTTATTTTTTTCAATGCTCCAAATTGTCCAAATTCGTACACGCACTCGAGCGAAATGATGATTTCGACACTTCCGAAAGTCCCCACATTGATCCCCAGCGCAAAATGTAAAATCGATTGGAACTGTCGAATAATTGAGTTTGATGAGAAATTAGCGGATTGAAAATAGGAACGGGAATTCATCCCTTTGCTCCTGACGCTCACGTAATTGTTATCGTATTCCGTTTTCGATAGCACGTGGTATATTGTGATAATAGAAATGTTCACAAATTGCATAGTCATCGCCCAATGCGCTCATTAGTCGGAGCACACCTTTCGTCCATTCGGAATAATTATCATGGAAACGCGCACGACTCGCATATGGACCGAGCGTTGGGATCGCGGTGACCGAGAGCATTAATCTTGCACGCTCTCCCCCTTCAGGAGCATTTTCACCCCCGTGGCTAATATCCCAAGGCACAACGTCGACACCGTGATGTGCCGTTTCTCTGCTGGTCGTTACGTAGCAAAACTTCGTTGTTCTCTGCCAAGACAATTTTGGTTGGAGCGCTCGTTAGCATTTCTCACCCTCGAGAGATTCCATTGGGGTGAGAATATCCGTGGAATTTCCTCTGCAACCCTTCGCAGTGCTGGGCGCGACGAGAGTCCAAGATATATTTTTATAAATAAAACTCTTGTGTATCAGCATAATAATCTTTAGACTCGTTTCGTCGTTTCGTGAGAGGAACTGTCTCCAGGTAACTTGGAGCTTCTCTGGCAAATCAATCTTCCCGTTGCCGATTCGCACTCCAAGGTAGCGCAACTCATCGATCGTTTGTTCAGTGATTTTATTGACGTTTTTCCAACGTCGATTGACTCAGAAAACATCGGCTTTTCGGAATGACCGCCATAGCGATTGAGTAGGCAAATAAAAAAATGAGGGATCCCGTTAAACATCTGCGAAGAGTTTCAAAGTTCCGATACATCATAATTTCAACAATGATCTTTGCACGTTTTTTCACCTTCTCATATTCATACGCTCGAGTATTCATGAGTTTCGACAATGGATCTTGCGCTCGGCCCTCGTCGAGGCAGGACCGAGCCAGACCGACTGGGTGGAGATGTCGCTGTTCAGGAGCGACACCTCTCATCGTTCCATCCTCGAGAACACCCCTTTCTTACGTTATTGATGAGCCGGAGCTGACAAACGGGAACGGAAGATTGCCCCAAATACACTTCGCGTCCTCGGAAAGTCCATCGATAAGATGAGAGCTCCGGCCCCTGAAACTGCCTTAAACGTAGAAAAAATTAATCTCCTCAATAAAGCTCGGGGAATAAATAATGTTGGACGGCGGTAATTGGGCCTCGAAATGAGCTCGAATTTATTCAATCTCCCAAATTATCTTAATTATTCGCCTCCGCATTGCAAAATTTCGAAAAAGTAATTAACACTAAATCAAAATGACAATGATCATGAGTTTATTTGCATTAAGGTAGTCGGCCGATTACAAATTGTCAAATTTGAGCTTAAGAGTATGGACTTAACCTGCTCACTTGGAATTTTCGAAATCGTGATTCTTCGACACAGTTTGACCGATTAAAAAAAGGCCCTGGCCGCGCAGGGCGATTAAAAAAATGGGCTGACATTTTTATCATTTTTATATTAGTGCGGAAAAATTTCACTTTCAAAATTTGCAGCTGCTAGCACTCTCTCGAACTCACTGTTGCAAGTCGAAACGAAGCACACAATTCAACATTTTTATTCGGGTTAACGATGCTGCAGAATATTGTCGAGTTATATCACAATTTACTCTGGATTCCTCTATTTTGCAGTCTTGAAAAAAACGATTGCATAAATAAACTGAAATGACAGATGCTAGGGAATGTTGAATATTTACACACGAAAATAACGATGTGAGTCGTCAGCTTTTCCATCAATTTTGGGATTCAATTCAGTAGGAATAATTTGTACAAGTTTCTATTTATAGGAACGTCCACAAAATATCTTTCCCAACGCACGTCTGTCCTGTGAGATCATTCTGCTGAGACAATAAAATATAAGAGCACCGATCTTTACGAACTTCTCTTATAACGTGTATTTCAAAGTGTGTTTTATATTGATCGACGTAGAGGAGCAAAATGTTTCTTTCGTCCACTATTAATGAAATCTAGCGTTTCCAATTTTTTTCGAAAATTTTCAAAATTTGTGTCTTTAATAATTAATTAATTGCAGTATTTCAGAGAATACTGTAATTCGACGTATTTTTTATTAAATTCTTTCGATAGCGACCTCTTCGAACTCTGTAGCTAAACGCATTGAAGAAATATTAATTATTTATTATTGTAATTAGCAGCGACTACCGCAGTGAGTTCCTGGTGGTCAAGTTTCCACAGTTTTTCTTGGCCCTCGCCTGGCAAGTGCCTTCGGATAGTGCACCAGGAAACGTGGACATTAGAAAATTGGAAATGAGTGAAGTGGGATTAGCGTGATGGGATCGGCCGATAAAAGCCTGTGAGAGAGCAGCGTTGATAAAATGATGAAACGAAAGTCATAGAAAGTGGCCTCAGCGAAGGATATTTCGGCGACAGGAAAGTTCGTCCTCGAGAATATATTCCTCGTTCGATAATTAACGCCAGCCTTCTACGAAGCTAATAATTGAATAATCGCGAATGGTTCTCTCGCAGCTTTGATAAACGAGGAGACAATGACGAAATGTAAAACTCGTCAATGGGGATGGAGAAAAAATAGAGGAATTTTTAATCAAACGCCCAACTACGTTTGGATTCGTTACAGGCATGACGATTCTCGTTCGTGGCCGCGTTTCGAGACGGCTTCGGAGAACACCTGCGCGTCATTATTTCGTAGCCGAGAAACTCGCCCGTTCGTTTTCCCCGCCCTATACGAAAATCTTTGGCTCATTGATGTCGGGCGCTCGGGCGATTGGGGAGGCAAAACAAATATGTGTTATGTACCACTAGGGCGAGGGGGTGTTTTGCACCCCCTGGATGGAACTCGTACGAGAGACACATACGTCCTCGACCCTCGGCTATCGAATTAAAAAGCGAGAGTGTACGACATCGGGAATTCATGGGGCAGCGATGAGCCAACGGCGTCGCAGTTTCAAATGTCAAATCCCGTTCAAACGCTATATGTACGTAGCTATTCTCATAGACACATGCAAATGGTAAATTCAATACCCACGAGAGTGAACCAACCTCGACGGGTTATGGTGTGCGCGTTATGAAAGCTCGTATTTTTGTCCAAGGCTTCATTGAAGGTGATGCAAAAATAAATCATAACCTCATGCACTCTCCGGTCGAAGGTTATCGATTCGTACCAATAGAAACCTTAAAACAAACTTTTTTCAAAACCCTGCTCAATTATTTAAAAAATACGTTGCCTAGAAGACGAGGGAAAAAGACAGGAGCGAATCTGAGCGAAGTTTCACCAAACGATTTGCTCTTTTTCGGGTTTTCGAATCCAGCATTTTCCAACGTGTACGTCCACACTCGTATCGGCCTCCCTTTCGAATGATTTACAATTTTCATTGCTATTGGACTGCAAGAAAATTATTTTCTGCCGAGGAATAAAAGTGAGTGCTCCAAACATGTGAGGCGTTTAGTAGTTCGACCGAGTTACGCCATTGGATCTGGAGCAGGGTGCAGATCTCACCCTCTATTCGAGAGCGATAGTTCCATGTACTTGTATTGCAGCGAACACGTGCGCGCGCGTTGCTGGACGTTTCGTCACGGGTTCCTGGAGCCAGTTACACGCTACGTTGGCACAAACGTTAACCCACGTTACACATACCTCCTTAAATAGTACGTATACACACGCGTATATGGATGAGGTTATTAGATACCGCTAACCATTATACCCCACTTGAATCGGCGTCGGTTATACCCTCCTGTGAAAATATATATTTTGTCCTTTGAAATGATTATCAGCGTCAACCGTAGCATAATTTATCAGCAAACACGAATTATGCTCAGTCTCTTGCGAGGAATCCTGACATGTTCAACGCTCGGTAATCCTGGTTAAACATTTCATTAAATGCTCTGAAATTGTCAGACGAAATAGGTACAGCGCGAAAAAACAATGGGAAATTTTGGAAATTATTTTAGTGTCGTGATCACGTGCAGTGAAATGGGAACGTCAAAATATGTTTTTGTAGCTACCGATTGCAGATAAAAAAATTTGCTGATTCGACTAAATTTGGTTGTCGGTTTAAGGTAGATCGTGCACGAAGGATCGTACTTTATGGGTGTCTAAATTCGATCGATTTTTACTTCCTAATTAAAGAAATAATCACTCTAAATTAATGTCAGAGTTATTAATTCGAAATTGCAAATACATTTTTTCAACTCATCTTTTGACGAATGAAATTACAAGCCGTTCATTAATCGGGGATCCATCACTGTTTCTTATGTAAAAAATCGCTTTAGAGAGCGCAAAGGGAAACACACAAAGGGAAATGGATCGAGAAAAAAGTATTAATAAAAAGACAGAAGACTATGACAGGAATGAGCCAAGCCAAGCAGAAACGAAATGCCGAAATAAGTAAATGCGATGTTATACAAGTGCTCGTTACCAATTTCGTTCAATCTTTAACGTAATATATAGGGTAATATGGGGCAAAACGGACTTCCCCGAAACTGAAATTTCATAAAATGCATAATTTTTTTTTTCGGTTCCAAATCATGTCCTGACCATAAATCATGGTAAATTGTTGAATTCCACGGTGACATCTCCAAAAAATTCAAGTTTCAGAGCAAAATAGATCCCAAACTACATTCTCACTATCTATTCGCTTTTTTTTACTTATTTTTAAAAACCACGATAGTAATCAAAGTACGAATAAGGAAAAAAAGTTTTTTATTCGTTTTTTACAAAAATCGCACTCATAGCTGACATCTTCGTCTTCAACACTTGTACACAAGGTGGGTGCCCATTTTATGCATGTACACAGTACATCCAATCTTCGGAGGACGACGAATATAACGCTTCGCAAAAAATGCAAGAAACGTCTTCAGAAGACGAGGATTTGGCTGCCTTGGTGAGCTTTTTTTCTGTCTGCTAAACTGCTACATTTCGAAAAATATCGATATTTCGATTTTTATGCCTCTTGAAAGATGTGTCCGTAGTGCCCTGGAAATTTTTTTTTGAAGAAATTCCGGAAACTGGGACCATGAATCAATGGCGGGACTCCGATATAGTGCGAACACTAAATATACCCCAACACGATGGACCCAAAGTTGATTTTTTGCATTCCTCAAAAACATGACAGAAATGGGATATAAGATTTCACTCATTTTTTTTCATTTAAATCCAAGGAATAAAGCCTGAGTGGTCCCATTTCTTTTCCCATATTACCGAGTTTTGATATTCTATTTGCTTGGAGCGGCTGTATTTCGAAAAATGTCGGTTTTTCGATTTTCATGCCTCTGAGCTGCTGTGTCCATTTTGCCCCGAATTTTTTTTTTTCACGAAATTCGGGAAACAAGGACTGGGCATCAATTTTGGAACTCAAAAATAGTTGAAAGACCACATGCTCATCAATGAAACTTGCTTAAATCCTTAACTGTCCATTTTGCCCCATACTACCCTATATTTATTACTAGTAAGACAATCGTCTCGAATTTTTTTCCCAAACGTTCATTTTATACTTGTTATTGTGTACTTTTTCATAAACTTCGTAAGAAAGCATTCATTCGTTACATGGAAAGATAAACGATTTTTTACGCATAGTCCCTATTATAACCCTGCGTATTTTTCTTCATATTTAAAAGCACGTTTATCTCGATAACGAATAAGATGAACCCTTTAAAATTTGACATGCGCGTGTCAGCCGACTACCCATTTAAACACTGTAAATTTCGTGGCGTGCGAATGAAGTTTGTTGGTTCAGCGTGCTTTTGTTCAACGAGACTTTTGTTGATTCGGTAACAAAGTTTTCGTCATAGTGAAAAATATTAATTCGAGTAACCAAATCAAGTGTTTGAACGAACGAAATGTTTGTTTGACTTAAGGAATTGCCCGCTGCTAGCCACGACTCGTTGATCCATCGAGGATTAATGAGCGTGCGTTGTGAGCTTTATCGAGTGAGCGTTCGCAGTTCCTAACGATTCGTCGATGAAATTCATCTCGATATTTTGACTTTGCCGGTGTCGCAGCGCGACCAACAAAAATGGAGTGCTTCGCCCAAACGATCGCGAAGCACTCTTTTTGTCAGTTGTTGTGCCCGTACATCGCACTCCTAAAATAAAGAGTATATAAATTGAGCGTTCTCAGCATAAATGCATCGACGGCGAAATATCGACGTTCCCGAACGAGCGCATCGACCCTCGATGTCATCACCGAAACTTCGAGAAAGAATATCACGCCATATTGTCGCGAGAGGGGGGAAAAAGCCCCCGAGTCTATAAATTTACCAACTAACCAAAATTCGACAGTCTTTGACGAGAATTGTAACGATTGGTCTCGAGGCAATAAAACCTCGAATTTGAAACTTCTTAAATAAACTTATTGTTAACTTGTTGTAAAAGTATCGAGTTGGAGTTCAGCTCTTTTGGCCTAAACCCCTTAAATACTCGTCCTTGATAACTCGTCCCTTCGCGACGGTCTTCGCGGACACAACGCAGTGTATATAGAAACGGTGTTTCGGAATGCTGACAAGCATGACACCAGTCTCGAGAATCTTTGGGAAAATGAGAAGAAAAATCGAAGGTGAATCTCGAGTCTCCAAGGCGATAACACTTTCTATGGGTTCGAAACACGATCAGGTCCGCAGACAACGCCAACTCTTTGTTATCGGATCGAAGCAAGGACGACAAATAAAAAAAAGAGTGGCGCGAGGTATCGTAACCAGGATGTAAGAGGAAAACTGAACAAAAAAAAAGAAAAAAAAAATAGGCAAAAGGTGGAAAGAAATGTCAGATAGTTCGAAAAATAACGTGGACTGAATTCTCGCTCGCGATGCACAAAGCCACTCGAGAAGAAGAGAAAAAATTTACCCTTGTATCCCCATTTCTCGGTGCGGTGCATCGTGGGAGAAAAAAATTTGTTTACGTCGAACGCGCACGCGGGGGAAAGGTCTTCGCGGAAAGCACTAGAAAAAAAAAACGAGATCAATCTTCACAATCATCGATGACTCCTCTTCACATGTGAACCTTCCACAAGCGCGTATGTTTCTGTATATACAAGAATAAAAAAGAAAAAAAAAAAAAAAAAACGAGAAACCTTCGCCGAAGCGATATGACTTCGTATAATGGATGCAAAGCAAGAGTCTGCTTCACCGGAAATGAAATCGTCATCAATAGCATTGGACAAATTCGTATTAATGACGATGCGACTTTTTCAGTCTTTTTTTTCGCGGACTCATCCGCGACGGGGGGGTGCGGCACAGTCGGTTGGACAGAAAATGATACGTAACAGTTGGCACGATAGATTCTCTTCCTTCGAGGTGCTTCTCACATTGTCAAAGCGAAGAACGAGCATTGTATTTGTGTATTTTAATTTGAGGATGAATTTGGGATTGCTGCCAGAACATTTGGCTCCTGATGAATGCGTTCGTGACGAAATCATCAATGAAGATCCAGAAATGATTTTCCAAGGACACAAAGAACTTTTCGTTGTCAAAAAATGAAGAGCATTGTTATTTTTATAAATCGTAGTTAAAATTCTCATAGAACAAAAAGTGGAATTTACAAAAAATTGATCGCCATGCTTGAGACTCCGGAATCGCTTCTCCTCCCGTGGGAGACATTTCGTGTGATTCCTGAGCATACTTTTGCGTTGTGTTACCCTCGGCAATGAGAGTCGGTATTAAAATTTGTCGATAAGTAAATTGCAGCGTTTCACATAGCGGGGCTTGTTTCCGGTTAAATGGTCAACGACCCTGCAGTCGGATGGCGGCTCATTGTTATCGCGACGAGGTTCATTATGATAATGCATTCGCGCAACGTTTCAAGTGGCTTGTCCCGTGGGATGATTCGTGGTTGGGGCTCACAAAAATTCTCTCTCTCTCTCTCCCTTTCGGTTTCCCCTTCGCTGCATCATCGAGGATTCATCTCGTTATATTTCGAATGGCTATTTACCCGCTTTAGTCAGCGAGGGAGGAGCGTTTTGGTAAACAAGTAGCATATTGTCGACGCTCGATCGTCGAAGCGTATAATTCGATATTGCGATGTATGCTAACCGTAGAGTGGACAGTGTGCGAGCCACGCGTGTAAGAAAACATTCGAGCAGTGGCTTCGAATAAGTACGAGTGCATTTATACATTTGTATTCGCCTCTGTCCGGGGATCAAATCGTCTAAATGTGACGAAACCTGCTTTTGTGTCGACGTTTGAAAAGCATCGATCGTGTTTTACGCTTCGGAAAATTCTTCACAAAGACGAACGTCAAGATCGAAAGAGTCAAGTCGTTCGACAAGCGGCACCAATCGTCACAATTAACTGCGTTTTGTTTAAACAGCATTGACTCACTTCCAGGGAAATAAAACGCGCCCATAATTTGAGGTAAGCTGCAGATGTCGCGAGCGCAGCTTCCATCCAAGTTTTATTAGCCTCGTGTAACGAGATGGCCTCCCATTCATCCACGACCTTTGCCCAATCCTTATTGAGCGGCTCAGCTCGAAGGCAGAGCGAGAGAAGAAGAAAGATTTTGAGCGATGGGACGACCGGGACGCGAGACCCTTGTCGGATAAGTAACCTGGCAATTTTCCAAAACATCGGTTCTCAATAATAGAGCGAAGAAAAAGAGAAACTTCGACTCGAGGATCGGAGGAAGTTGGGCTGGCTTAACTTCGCCACGCGAGTCCACTTTTCTTTTTCTTTCATTCTTTTTGCCTCTCCCTGTATGGACTCTCCATTATGTATAGCTACTGGACTTTACTTTTTTTTTAACAGTATTATTGTGCTTCGAGTACTGGCCTGCAATCGAGGCTCGAAAAATAAAAAATTCCTCCACCTTCGTGCTCTTCTCCTTCTCCTCAGCCATTTTTCTCCATCCACCAGCTCATTCTCACTTTTTTCCTTTATCTGCCCACCTTTTTCAGTTATTCTCCTTCTTCTCCGATGAGGCAAGAGGCTGCTTCGGTGTTACCTCGATTCTCGACGTATCCACCATCTCGTAGGGCGACAATCGTTCGCAGTTTCTTTTTATTAGCCTGCTTCTTAGCCTCGGCGCTCTCTCTGCTTTCGGTGAGCTTTCCAAATGACCAAACACGCGCGCCATCATCGACACGTACGTGCGATCATATTGAATACTCTGTTAAGGCGCGCGTATGTCTCGCACAAAGGAACATTCGGAGTATTCTTCGTGAGAGTGCTGTATGGATTTTTCCTGACCTTGAACTTTGCGGACACAAGTTTATACGTGCCCAGGATCGAGGATTGGAGAGCACACGCCGCATCGAAGAAGCGACGCGTGGTCAATTCTTATTAATGACTCGACACACCTTAATGCTTCGACGACTCCAATAATAAACTCCTTCTCGCTCGCTTCACGTCACTTTTACAAATCTACGACGCATTCTTCGTCTAGATCTTACCAGAAATTGAAACAGGAAATATGACGGGGAGGGTAAATGGGATACAAAATAATAGGCTTCCGATCGCAGCGAGCTTCAATTTCTTTTAATACTTCTCATTGTCAGTTCCCTCTCTCTTTCTTAAATCTCGTTTGTCCTCCCCGAGATTCCGAGAGTACTTTGCTCCGCCATTTTTTTGCTCTCATCCTCGCCTTAAGTCCGTGGAATTATTGGCTCGAACCTAATTACTTTTGTCTTTGAGATGGATCACTAATTGAAGTCTTTCTTGTAGGATCGAATCAAAAACTCTTTAATGATTGGTCTTCGGATGAGTCCCTGGGAGCGCAGACGATCGCATTTGGCTTAAGGGAGAACCCGTAAAAACCCAGAAAAATTACGAAATTCTATATTTTTAGGGATTTTGAAAAAAAAAACGCTTCTAAAGAAAAAGAATATCACTTCGTCGAACTGTAAATACAAAATTTCGCAATTTTTTTTCGGGTTTTTGTAGGTTTGTGTGGAAATAAAATATACGAAAATGGAATAAAAATTTGCAATTTTTTTTGTAGACAATAATTACGATCTCCACATTGTACGCAGCTGAGAAACTTCGGCAATCGGACTTTCCGCCTAAACCGGGTACAAATGAGTAATTATCACATTGAAAAAATGTTTTTGTACTTTTTAAATATCCTTGAAACTATACCGAAAAATTCTTTATGGTGAGTTATTTCCGTCTATCCTAAAAACATGATTTCCAAAAACAATCAATTTTTTTGACTTTCTAAAGCAGGACCCCCCTTAAGAGGATGGATCAGTCGGTGTATCGCAACCGTGAGTGCGAGAGAGATAGCTGCAAATTTCGAGATCGAAATTCTTTGACAAGTTTAAGGTGTCTACTGTACTGCATGCTAGTCAAATGAGTGCTAAATTTTCAAAACACTTTTAGACCAAGTTAAACGTACCGATTAAACGCATTATTAGTGGATTTGTATTACAGCATATTTTATTAACATGTAAAAATATGTAAAACGATATTTTTACAAAACAATCAACTGATAAGTGCAAATTTCCACGATGACACATTTTCACTGGTATTTTTCAAAGAATTATCTGCGTTTTCGGACTGATTTTATTGCAACAAGTCTCATTTTATTCCTTAACTGATTTTTTACGAATTCACCGTGTAGTTTTTTTCTTTAACTTAATCGTTTCACTGTTGCAGCTAATTGTTCATTAAGCGAAGAAACTTTTTCATTTATAATTTCTGAAGGAATGAATTTAAAGAAAAAATCTGCGTGGTGAATTCGTAGAGGATCAGCTAAGTTACAAAATGAGACTTGGTGCAATAAAATCGGTTAAAAAATACAGATAATATACCTTTGAAAAATACCTGTGAAAATGTGTTGTCATGGAAAATTGCATTTATCAGTTTATAGTTTTGCAAAACTATCATTTTTAATATTTTTTCACGTTAATAAAATATGCCTGAATGCATATCTATTAACAGTAAATTTAATCGATACGATAAAATTGGTCTAAAAGCGTTTTGAAAATTTAGCACTCATTTGACTAGCATGCAGTACAGGAGTTACCTTAACTGATTGAAAAAAGGCTCTGCGTCAGTCGATTTTTGCCATCGTTCTGCGTAGCAGGCTGACAGAGCCTTTTTTTAATCGGTCAAACTGTGTCAAAGAATTTCGATTTCGAAAATTCCAACTGAGGTTAGTCCACATACTCTTAAATAACTTTCGTATATCGTCAGCCACGAAAGCAGGAGTTTCGTACGTCTCTCGTTATCTCTATTTTCCTCGTGAAAGGGAAGCTCCTCCTGGTAAAACCGCAAAGCACACGGTGCACGTTTCAGCAGCTCCTTCATCCTTTTGCCTGCATATAAAACCGACAAACATTTTCGTCGAGTATTATCGAACTGTGAGCCTTCGACAAACACGTTTGGCAGTGTGTTGTGCTTCTCTTCCCACTCCGAGGAGGAAAAGTGTTGGGGATATGTGGAGAAAGGAGTACAGAGAATGGATTCGCCCATACGATTTTACCGCACGTGCCAACCGCCTTTATTTCCTATACACACGTCGATTTTTATCCAAGCAGCCCCTCCCACGCGATTCTTCATCTCCCCATCGCTCTTTGGTTCTTATTCACGTTTCGTTTTCTTCTTCCTTCCTCTGCAGGGATCGAACTTTTTACGATTTCCGATAATCCACAAACCACGAGCCATTCATTATCCCATAACGGGCGAACAATTTGGCGGAACGATTTTGTGGCTGAGCTCAATGAGATGTCAACGGAGTTCCACGTGTTCGCGTGTGAAGGTGCTTATCAATAATTGGACCCGAGAGCTTTCAATGCTTGACGCTCAAATAGTCAAAAGCTTCGTCGTTAACGGCGCGAGCAAATGTAACTCCAATTTATAACAAACGTATAACTTGTTCTCGAGTTCGTGTATGGTTTCCAGTAGAAAAGTTCGTGAACGAGACAATGCGAGGCTCCGTTGAAGCCTCCCCTTTTTGTAGAGCTTCTCAACTAATTTGGAAAGCAATTAATTTTCTTGTTATCCTCTTTCCTGGAAGCCCGCATGGGAGAAAATCCTCTTCGATGGATATTGCCAAATGTATATCGTCTTTCTGCGATGCTCACGCACGAGAGACGTCGAGCAAGTATCGGATTTGGAAGCTAGGATTGTTCGAGATATCGCCATTGATTTTCAGTCTTTATTTCCCGTTCTTAGAACTCGAGAACGAGACAAAATAATGCTCGCGCAAAATTTTTTGATAGACTTGAAATAGCCCGGTTCGATTAGAGTTTTACAATTATTTAATCGTGACCTCGCCACGCGTGTTCTTTGACGTTAATCGCCTCGTGTCATCCCGTTTTTTTGGTGGTATCTCAAACCCACGTCTCAAAGGTCGCAGGGAATTTACGCGGAGCTTGTTCGGCTTTTGGTGCGCGGCATTATCGCCCTCGAGTCACTGCACAATCACAACAAAATCGATATTATACTCGAGGGATGATCCCGTCCCTCGACGGTTTGAGTTACTCTACCTACGCACAAAAAGCCTGTTGTCTGTCGACCGGTTTTGAGCTTTTACGGAAGTTAGAAATGTACTATCATCAATAAACAATTTTTTGTTTGTTTCAAAAATTTTATCGAGGATTTAAGGATTTAATTACATTGGCAATTTATGGTTCACTTCGTTGACTAAAAATCTCCAAAACTCACACTTCCTTTGTAGAGAAAATTCAGTTTTTGTGGAATGGTTCGGGTATTTGGCTTATCGATTCCATTCTCTAGAGGAAAATTTTCGTTGCGTGGAAGTCAGTATGTGAGATCGACGACGATAAACCGTAAGTTCCGCAATATTTCGTAATATTTGCTCTTTGCTGCTGGAGTACAATGCGTCCATATCACTTTTATAAATTCTAGCACCGATATTGTATCGAGCCGAATAAAGAAAAATATCAAATAAATTATCCACGTGACTTACTTTGACCTACCAATTGTCTTTCTCAAAACTGTCGTTTCCCGTAGATCCGTTGCAGTGATACAATATCCGTTTTCTGACTTCTACTTTACTGCTTATCCTGGAGTGATACGAACTTGCGAGATTGCCCGGATTTCATAAAGAAACTTTATAGTGGTAAGCACGCGAGCAATCATATAAACGAGGTTATTCTCATTCCTGAAACTTTGATACGCGAAACGAGCACAAAACAATTAATTTTTCAGTTGTCATACTCGTTGAAATTTGAAAGCGGTTGGCGTTAAATCGAATTTTCCAATTGGGAACAAATCGATTTTTCCATTTTGTATGTTTCTCTTTAAATGAATAAACTTTCTACTGGGAAAAATTGTCGATGGAATTACCTTAAACAGTGGCGTAATTTGCAATGTCAGTAATGCAGTATCGTTGATATGAAAAAAATGAAATTTCCTATAAAAAATTCATCGAAACTTTACACTCCAATTAGAGTACCTGCACGCGTAAGTTCGTCGTTGGAAATTCGAGTTTTGTTCATTTTTAATTCGTTCAGCACCGAGGATTAGCTTATAGAATGTTCAGTTCAACATTTCCGGGTTTTCAGGAGTCGTTTTTTTATTCAACGGTGTTTTTCTCATCAGTTTTTTTCGAGCTCGTCCATCCCTGGTTGCCTGCTTCACAAAAAAATATGACTTTGTATCCGTTATGAAAAAGAATCTTCGAATCGAGACGAAATTCGTGCAGAAACATCTCGAGAGTTTCTTCTTTGAAACAAGATATAAAGTTCATAAAAATCAGTAAACTTCACGACAGCTCGTGCGTTCATACGAAAAAAAAAAACAGAAATTCAATAATGGGCTCATTCGGAAATCCCTCTTAGCAAATCACTTCATATCGTGGAATTTTAAAATCCTGAATCGTTCACTCATGAGGCAGCACGGCGTTCCGAAAGCAAAAACGCTCTTTGTATTAATGATCAGCGAAAAAAAAAGTCAGAGGAATTATGTTTCATGGAGTGTTATTAATCAAGCAGGAGGATGATCAGTGAGGAATTTTCTGCTTTGTGATAAACGAGAATTTGCATGCAAAGAGAGAGAGAGAGGGAGAGGGAAGGATGGAGAATGATGTAAGCACGCGAATGGGCTAACTCTCCAAATGCTCTTGAATGAACCATTCGAGGATCAAGTTCTCTGTTCAGTCAGACTGAACATAGGTTTAATTGCTGACATCGACTAATCACAATAAATGGGCTTATCTACGAAATTAGTATACGCAGACTCGAAGTTCGAAATTCGTCTAATCAGAAGCAGAATGACATTGAATCACATGAGAAAACGGTAATTCGCGTAGTTCTATCAGTTTAAAATATGAAACAACAGTTTGAGCAAACTAAAAATCATTGAAGAGATTTTTGTGGGTCAGAATAATTTATTTTGAAACTGAAAGCAAAATATTCCTTCGTAAAGGGAAAAAATCGTTCACATTCCTTTTATTCCAATTCCGAATTGTAAATCACAGTTTTGTGTAAAATCTGAAGAAAATTAAAAAAGAAAAGGTCCATGCTTTCATAATATCTTCTTTTTTCCTAAATCACTGAAAAGAGAAATACAAATTTTCGGAGTTATTGATGACATTTTTTGCGCACCTTTTTGCATGAGTTTTTTGAAACGAGTATTTTTGCTATCGACTGAACTAATTTGTTCTCGGCTATCTTCCATCGTAAAATTCTATCGTCCATGTCTGCCACGCACGGTAAGAATGAAGAAAAAAATACATGCGTGTCCCTAACTCGAAACCCTTTCTATTCTAATCCACTCGAGCATACATTGAAAGACGATTTGTGTCAAGTTTACCACGCCCCTTTGGGAATGATCCTCATCTACTTTGGTGTGTGAGAGTGTTGAGAGATTTTAAGCAAACCGGATTTGTATGAACGAGAAATGGCTCTTTCCTGCATCAAGTTGTGTCTCATGGGTTTGGCTTAAGACCGCAACACTCCATTGTTGCTCCAAAACGAATTATATCACGTCTAGAACCCGGTGCATGTAACGTTCGCTCCGGCAGCCATTCTCAGCTTAGAAATTTCTAGTTTGAATCAATAACTGTCACTTTGGAAAGATTTTACTCTGAAAATTATTATTTTTTTATATTCTTTTATATTCAACAGATAAAGACATTTTCAGACTCCATTTTTTCAACGAAAATTTCAATATTTTTGTAACAACTTTTTCTTATATTCGGCAAAATGACAATTAGATTTTTAAAATCGAACAAAATTTATTTATTTGGCCATTATATCTTTCACGACGTAATAAAAAAAAAGAAAACTTATCTCATTATGTTTGTTTCTAATAATCGCGTTGAAGTCCTTTTCGTCTCATCGGACCTATTCTATCGGTCGTTCGATTCTTACTGACCAAAATTCCACGATCTATCTCGACTCGTGAAAACTCGGAGGAGGAATCGCGTCGAGGAGAAATATTTTGTTCGAATTATATACGTCGAAATTTCGAGGTAGAATCCGGGTCCCAATTTCTCGTTACATTTTCTAAACTCGTTCATGATATTTTGGGTGGTTTACATTTCGAAAGTATTTGCCGTACTGAGAAAAAAATTGTTGATTCAACAACAATCGATGTTATTGGAAGAGTTTTCTTCATTTAACTGCAATTTTTTGGGCGAGAACGAATCTGCAGTTTGATTCTCTTTTGTTCGTTTAAGGAAGTTGAGGCATTAGAATGAAAATGATGTCATCGCTCTTTTAAACAGATTGCATCTTATAAAGTGGAGTGTAAAAAAAAATCAGCTAAATTTTCAGACAGTTTAGGAACGTCGTTAAAAATGATGCTAAAAATATGAAATTTTTTGGGTAACATGAGCAAGGCTTGCTGAATAATGTCAATTTTTTTTTTCAAATTTATCAGGAGATTTGCTGAGATTGTATTAACAATAATCTGTTTCCCGTGCAGTTTTTTGAGGCTAGGATCGTCACCGTCCATGTTTTCGACTGAGCTTTCACCAGTTTTTCGTCTTTTTTCCCAACTCTTCTTTAAAGTGATATGCAACATTGCCAAACTGTAAACTGGCCTAACTTTTGAAAGATACAGGTCATGACTTTAGGGTAAAAGAAATGACTCTACGGCCTCAACTTCCTTAATCATATTTAACCATTTGTGATGATCATATATTTCATTGGCACTCCGTAATGCCATATTTCGTTGTTCCAATGACTTTTTTTTCTTAGTGCACGCACGTTGATAGATTTCTATGTCTGAAATTCTCGTTTTATGTATCAAATGAGACGTGAAATAATGAAGAAGCTTAGAAATTTGCACAAAAACAATTTCCAGCATGTCAATAATCCCATTAGTTATCTAATGATTATATTTATGTATGCAAAACGTATTTACCTCACGTCTATAAAAGTTGTGTCTAAAAATGCAAAAGTTCAGCTTCAACGACCCTTGACGGTAGAGCCAAGCCACGAGCCTACACGAGACTGAGCAGTAATTCGATTTGACATGAGTTTAACCCCTTCCATCGTCATTATTATTCGAAAACGAGGTACAATAAGTTTTCGATTCTCTCTCACATTATGCGAGCGAAGCAACAGTCGCTCTTTGGCAGATGCAAGATTCGATGATAAATCGTATTCGCATGAGTGTTCGTACATTGTATGGGCCTTGTGTATCAAATTATACGACGAGGAAAAATCATTATATGTTTGAAAAAAAATATGCGGCAAAATCATAAATGCAATCTTCAATTTTGTCGATTTATTTTTACGATAAATTCGCTCGCAGTTTTCGCTCGATTTTGAAGTTTCACTTTCATTCGAATTTCAAATTATGAAGACAACCCGCCGTTTTTCCGCTGGACTAGCCTGTTTCTTTCAGATTTGCATAATCGACGTTATTTTTTATTATTTTATCACGAAATCTCGGACGCGGTAGTTTCGTGCGTTGTGTTGAAACTTCATGGATAATCCGCTCTCGTTTCGCATCGGATTGGGAGAGTTTACGAACCGTTACTTCGGCGGACTGAGGCCTTAATACACTTGCAGCGTGCGAAAAAACGTGGTTTTCTTGATTTTTTTTCGACAAGAAAATAAATGTTTATTGAAAAATTGTAAACGACGTTCATCAGTACATATGCTTATGCACTTGCACAATTTTTCTTATCCAAAAATTTCTCAAAATGGCGCATCTCCAGGTGTATTCCAGTAGCACCTTTTTTGAGCATCAGTCGCGGCGGACATGATAAATAAAAAACTATTAATCCGATCCATACCAAATTTGTACCACTAATTTTTTATAATAATAGCTTGGGCCTGGACGAAGGATTTGTAAAAATTTGGATTTAAAAAAAGGCGAGAGTTTTAACAAAAAATTCATTTTTTGAGGTGCCAAATTTTCGGTTTTTTTGGTACAATTTTTCATTTCCAACGAAATACGAAATCCTTCTTCCAGGCCCTAACTGTTATTATTATTAAAAAAGTGGTTTAAATTTGGTATGGATCGGATTAATAGTTTTTTAGTGATCGTGTCCACCGCAAAGGTATTTAAAAAAAAAACGATTCTAAGATAATCGCGTTTAAAGATTCAAGTATTAAGCGACCGCGCGCATCGAGCAGTCGGTTGGCATATACGGCCTTAAAGGAAACGTTCGTCGTTAAAGTTCAAAACTGGTGTACAGTCACGAGGGTTTTCGAGTTCAAGATTGATCGAAAACGTGTTACGCCCGGATGAATGGTTCGGATGTTAATTTGGAACAATCCGAATCCGAAATTATTGAAACGCGCCTCGGTTTACTGTGTCACAAGAAAATAAAATAAATATAAGCTCGTGCACGCAGGACTGCAAGACTTTATTCAACCCCGTAAACGCTTAGCCTGTGCAAAATCGTTTCGAAGCGTTTTTTCATCGAGGGTAAAACGTAGCTCGTGACGAAATGGACCAGCAGCAGGATAAAATGAGCCACGAGGTAATGCAACACCCAATACCGATAGGATCTCCCTTCGGCCGGATCATATTCTCGCGAATCGCACTCACCATCCACGCCTTCGATTGTTAAAAGCATTTTTACGAGTACCCTCTTGACGAATTCTCTCGATAATACGACACTTAACTTTTCATTGCGATTTAATCTCCCTTTTTGACATCAAATTAATGACTTATGATCTCCCCACTTCACAACGTTACTATACACGCGTGCAGCCACTTTTTTTTTATTTTTTTCTCCGTTACATCGATGATGAACAAAACCATTTTGCCATAACGACGCCTCGAGCACCTTCTGTTGCGAAAAGTACGATCGCGTCGACTTTTCTGCTTCGAAGTTTTTTGTTTTCTGTAGATCAGGGCTTGGGAGACATTTCGAAAAATAATTTTCTCTATTTTGTACAAATTCATCTCCATTTATTTATGAACCCAACGAAGCCAAATGTTTTTGTTGAATCGCCTTGCGCCATTTTTTCCGAAGATTTTTTTCCAGTACAAGCGGTCAGAGGAGTCACTGTCGCGGCTCTTCGTATACACTCGTTTTCTTCTTATATCAAGCGACCAGCGAATTCGAGGCTTAAAGGGGATGAGCCCATATCCCTGCGACGAACGTAACAAAAATACTCGTCTTGTGAACATTGATTTTCGGACGTTCAAGTTGTAAGAAAGTCATTTGAGGCTCGACCATTCGCCGAGTTAAGGAGGGTGGATCGCGACGATACAATGTTGCCATGCTAAAGCATGTTAAAAATATGAAGAATTTCAAAATGATAAGAATATCATAAAATTTGGCAAATGTAATATAAATTTTTTTAGATTTTTTTACCACATAGCTCTCGAGTAATTGAACACTAAAGTTCACGTGTATAAGCATAAAGTTTACTATATACAGTTATACATCTCGTGCATAAGAACTTCGATTTAACGTTCAATTATTCGATAATAATGTGGTGAAAAAATTTGGAAAAAATTGTATTTGTATACTTGATGCCAAAGAATGTTATCACGAAATTTGATCAAATTCTGATTATTTTGATTTCGTGATCCACCCCCCTTAAGTATAATGACATTCCGCGAGAGACCTCGCCGAATCAAAGCTCTCGAAAATTTTCCAAGTCCCCCTCAGACACTCAATTCTGCGTGCATGTCACGCGATACGTTGTTACGACCTCGTAACCCTTAACGATCCTTGGGTTCGAGAGCACCCAAAAAATACATTCTAGACCCCAATTTATTCAACCTGCCGTTTTCATGGGCGATTTCTTCAAAAAGAAAAGAAATTTCGCTCGGGATAGTCGACGCGTTCGTACACATGTGGGTGACTTTTATGCTTTCCGATTTCATTTCATAGCCCACGAGTCAAGGGGCTCGGCGAACATCATTGAATTTTTGGCCCGGTATTTCTTAATAAAAAAAACTTCATTTTCGTCGACCTGAGACTGGCTATAAAAACAAAACTGAAACAAAAAGATCCCAAACCAAATTCAAAGTTTCCTTGAGCACATCGCTTAAACGAATTTCTCATTCGTCGAAAGATTCGGCACTTTCTATCTTATCTGCTCTTTCGTTAGTCTCGAAGACAAAAATATACGTGTCGATAGGGATGAGCCATTTGCACATTCGCCTATGTGTACCACCTGAAAAATGGATTTCCAGCTTTTATGAGATTGAATTTGTGATGCGCGCATGATGCATTGTTGACCCGACATCGTTCGAATCGATTCTACTATTCGAAAGAAAATAATCTCGGAAAATGAGCAACGAATTTATTTTTTCCTTTTTTTTTCTGTACGTCGATATTCTCGACAGGAATTCCCGTTTAGCTAAAACTTGATATCGATTGAAAGTGTATTCTCCATTTTCGTCGACTTACTTCTCATCGATTTTATATAGAACGGAGTACGAATACGAGTTTTTTTTTCATAATGGAATGAAGGAAACTTCTATAGTTACTCACCCGAATTGTTGCGTCGGTACGAAAGAAGAATGGATTCGCTGTCATAACATGGAAGAGCCACTCACAGCCAACAATTAAAGGCCTTTCAGCGTTGGATTACAACGTGAGCAGCTTCATCGCCACAGTCGTAGTTTGGCCCCTCGCCCCCTTTCCACTCTGCTAAAACCCTTTTTTCTCTTATTTTCTTTTTACTTTTTTATTCCATTCCACATCGGTCACCAGTAACGTCTGCGTGTCGCAAAATTGTCGAGCTCTGTCGTGTCGCGTGACAAGCCCTCGCTCAAATTACCGCCACTATATAGACTCTGTGTGTGTGTGCTATGTGCTCAGGACACAATAAAAAGAAAGGGAAGAAAAAACGTTTCGTCAAATGTCGACTAAATGCTCGCTCGATTCGACCGAAGAAAGAGGACGAAAGAGAGAGAGAGAGAGAGAGAGCTCTGCGACCACATCACTCGATCTAAAGGGATAAAGAAATCCGAGAACTCTTAAGAGAACCCCTTAATATAGAGCCTCACGTCATGCACTCCCTTCGAGAAATCAACTCATACGTAATGGCCAAAGACCTGCCTCAATTCACATAACAGCACACATTTCTTTCTTCTCTCAAATTCATTAAATCCCCGGCCAACACAAGACGACGGAATCAAATCGTAATTCGATTAAGGTGTAATCCACCGTGAGTCAAGTATGTCGAAAAACGCTCATACTCATTAATGAAACTGCTCGTGAGTTATGACATTTTTTCACGAAATGTTGACCCCCCTTTAGACCTTTACAAATCTCCAATACGTTTGTGCACATGCAATTCCTAGACAGACTTTCGTGCGGAGAAATCGGATTCGTTTTGTATAATGAGAAATTATTATTTTTCAAGAATTCTCAAAGTACGTAGGCTCCAACTACAGACAGCATTTTTGAATTTTCCTCTTTTTCGTCTCTTCAATTCTAAACAGCTTCATATGTGGAAGCAAAAAGTGATGCACGCGAAAGCTCTATTTCATTTTGTTTTCGAGTGTTATTCATCATGTCAGATTAGCACTTGTGACATTTTACCATAATCATAGATTTTTTCAGGGTTGCCCGAGCATACTTTGCAATATAAACATTCGAAGTGACCAATAGATTTCTTACTATGCTTATAGAGAAAAAGACTCTTGAGTATTTTGAATAAAAGGTATGGGTATTGGTATTTTTACTACGGTGGATAGAACAATTGTTTGCTTTTCGAATTAATGCTGCAATCCAGCACGTATATATATTTTCCCCGAAATACTATATTCCTAGTATTTTCCTCTAGCATTTTCGACCTCGTTTTCTCCGTGCATTCCATTTGCTTCGTTCACGGAAAATTAATTCATTTCATTTCGAAAATTCAAGAATCATTTATTTCGAATGTTCCTGTGGATATAAAATGGTAGAAAATAATGAAATGCTGTCGACCTTTTCAGTCAATTCTTTATGCAGAATATTATTCCGAATTTCCAACATGGGAGGTCGAGTCGAGCGATAGCAGGTTTCTTTGAGATTATAGAAACAGGATGAAGATAAAAGAAGGAAACAACGGGATGATGCCTAGTGGAGATAATGGGAGTTTGTGTACTCGTCGGGACAAGAAAAAACTGAGAAGCGGAGGGGAAGCAAGTTTTTAGAATCCTCGTGAAACTTTTCGTCCCCATCCGCAGACGGTTCTCCTCGTTTGCCTCGTGCGCGTCTCTTCGCAATTTACATTTAGATCGAATTTCCTATTTTTTCCGAAACAACCACGTGACTCTACGCTGCTCGAGTTTTGATTTTTAGGCGACGAAGTCTGTGTCAACGAGATGTTCCCCTTTCCTCCATGCATTCGTAGGACATCAAGCTTTTTTGGGTCCAGTTGACGAGTTGAACATTCCCGTTGTCAGTCTCCAAGCGCTGGCTAAAAACAAATGCGCGGAAATCACGATTTTATCTGTTTGAAAAATCGACCTTTTTCTCCGTAACGTTCCATCATTCAATCACAATATTCTCGTTGTAGAACAACAACAAAAAAACAACTGAAGCTCCCCATTAACCGTATCAGTATCAGACCATTAACCGTATCAGTACCGGCTATAAATGTGTCAAAGGGATTACAAAGTTATCGAGCTTCGCGAGCCCCAATAATTACGATCTCCAGAGCCGGGTTCGCAGGCGGTTTTGAATGTAAACTAAATCGATATATTACAGTTATAAAATTAACGATATTCTATCGCGAGCATACGAGCTCGAAGTTCCAACCGGGACGTCGAGTCCTGAAGCCCGCTCGCGTATACTGCTTTCCGACGACAAATTTTCCAACTAGATAAATCTGCTGTCGAATCACAGTTTTTCCGATGGTCGAAGGGAATGGAATTGCTCAAGCAAACTTCGCAGAAGTTACTTTCGTCAAAAATTTACTGCTCCAAGGGGGGTCCGATGTATTTTTCGTCTATTTCCACCTGCTTTGCGGCTGTGCATGTCACGAGCTAACGCCCATTCTGGAACTACGATAATTACTGATGAGGAGAAACGTAAATAGCATTTCCTAGCGGGAATCACCCACCTGGAGTTTCCTACACCAAAGTTCCATGTCAAACGTGATTTTGCAGTATCAACCATCAAATCCGGGACAACCCCGGTAAGAGGAGCTCTTATATAGAAGATCATTATTACGCGATTGAATTGAGGCTGGAGCAGGTTAGCTTCGAAACTCGCTGTTCGAATGCGATTAGGATGACATGGGAAGCTCCTGCTGCCTGCTGGCTATTGTCCAAGAGGCTGAATACTGGCCGATGCTACAATTGGCTGTTTCAGGCATCGGAAATCCATGGGAATCGATACTGGCTCAATTAAGACTGTTTGCCTCGAGAGTTTCGAGGCTCCAATAAGTTTTCAACGTCAATGCACCTTGCGTCTTCCTTTTGCTGTACTGTCCCCAATGAACCTTGGATTGGATTCCGAAAAGCATCATCACTTCCAAACATATACTTTTAAACGAATCTGACCAATGAACATTCTGAGGAAAAGTGCAGTTTTTAACCGGTTGACTGGTGAGCTTTTTTCCAGTTTTTGTGCCAAATCTGGTACGAGCCAATATGTTACCGAAAATCACGATAATTTATTTCTGAGGGTTTTCGAGGTTGCTGATTCCATTTTCATGTGATAAAGCAAGAAATTTTCGCAGTGAAAAATTAACAAATTTCACCCTGAATTCTTATTTTTTCACATTTTTGGGGGTAGCGAATTTTGTTTGATTTCGATGAAAGAGTCGAGTGTGATAAATAACTAAAAATTTTCATGTCATATAGCATGAAAATCCATTGAAAAAACGAAAAATTTCACCCTCAACCTTCAATTTTCCCCATTTTCAAGGGTAGTGAGGTGAAAATTAAGTTCAAAAATCGACTCAGCGACCCAAAAAACCATTGTATACCAATTTTTGTCCAAATCGGTTGAAAATTGAAAAAGTTATTTCAATATGTACACGTATGATACAAAACCAGAATGGGCCCGACTTTTTTTGTACATATATGATCCAATACCAGTCAACCGATTAAAGCCTCATCTTTATAAGGCCTACAGGGATTTTCGTTTTTATTTATCTCCGATTTTAACTTGGCCCTGAGCACGCGTTATGAAATTCGATGATGGAACGACGATCGTTTCTTCTGCAGGATTCTGACAAATATCATTTCCAGGCTCCATTTTTTTTGAGGTCTAAAAAAGAATTTCTAGAAACTTACCTTGAATTAACGCGAACTTCGGTATGTAACAAAATTCGATGATGAGATAACGATTGCTCGTTTTATGGGATCCAACCAAAAGTGTTATTTTCAAAACCACATTTTTATAAGGCCTCAAAGTATTCAATCCCCATGAATTTTCTATCCTAAAATTTGGACCAGAGCATCTTAAGAATCAAAAGTATTATTTTCCAAACTTCATTTTCATAAGGCCCAAAAGGAATTCCATCGATTTTCCAATCCTGAAATTGGACTCGGGCATATTACGAAATTTGATGACAGGGTAGCGACAGTTTCTTTTGCAGGATCATAATAATTGTGCACATTATTATATGGTCGTATATTCGGAAAGAATGTTTATTGATAGGCATGTTATATGTATACGACGACTGTATATACCATAAAATACACATATGTATTGTTTTATCGATGTCGGTCGTAATTGCGATACAAATATGTCACAATATTCGATAAACGTATTCCTCGCAGTCATTCACCACAAAAGAGGTTACTCTCGTGTACGTAAAATAATGAATAATGGGGTCGTCCACTGTTTCGACAATAACGTAACTGTTTTACATTTTGAATAAGTATATAATGTTGCAGTATTCGAATGAACTGGACCATAAATTCGATCATTTTTGTACGTGAATAAATTTTCGATCGTTTATCCAGGGGACTCGTAAATTTATGCCCATATATTTAATGAATTTTCGTAAATCGATCATTTTCAATATGATACATTAAGATCTAACGATCGCTTATGACGTAATGTAATCACTTATATTTTCTCGTTTTAATCATCTGAGAATTTATTTCCAACGACGATAACAATTGGCTCGGTTATTGAGCGGCAATCGTGACTAGAAATCGGTATATCGGTTCACACAAATTATTTGATGAGCTTCTCGTGACCCGGACTATATTACATTATATATTTTCATTCATTATTTCATCAAGTACCTTAATTTATTGGGCTTTTTTCTCGTGTATTTTTAAGGTACATATTTTATCTATTCCTATAATACTATTTTATATATATTTCTTTGACTTACCGCATTTATAATTGTTTGAAACGTGGTCGAAGAGTGCGCAGCCATTTCGATATGTGCCCTATGATTACAAAAACATTATAAAATCAATGCCTGTTTCTGGAGCTGAAAAATGGCTGTTGGTATGCAACTTTTGTCTCTCTTTCTTTCCTTTTTTTTTCTTCAACACATTTTCCGATCGCGATGATTGTGGTATTTTATTTTGACAAACGTGTTATTATTCTGTTCAAGTGCGATGTAGCTCTAGTTTTCTTGATAAATAATTATATTCGCTTATTTTCATCGTGTATATTTGAACTATTTACGTATATTTTATAATATTCGTTACTCAAAGCTATTTCAGCAGATTGAAAGGTGTGATTTTGGACCCTTGTCTCGTATGAGTGCGCTCGTAAATACATTTCCATTCGCGCGCCCTTTACTGCACGAAATGAAATTTTTCATTATTTACACCATTTTGTTTTGTTTTGTTTTTCTTTTTTTCAAATGAATCGGAAATCGATTTACGATCACCCTGCGTTTTTGGACCTTAAGAATTTGCTGCGTTTTTCTGTGCTTAGAATATGTGGAAGTAGATTCGCTGCTTTCACTCTTAATATATTCTTCAACATTTCCGACTTTGTCCTTCTATGCATTACGTGTGTTTCGTGTGTTTATTAATGTTGTAGACTCGGAGCAATTTTCGTGGCTCTTTTTTTCCTTTAAACATAATATCAGGAGATCAATATTCTCGAGTGTACCACCATTTCGAGCAGGGTTTTCATGGGAAACTAAATTTCGACATTCCTACGAAGAATTCATGCGCCAAAGTTGTGAATGATTAAGGCCTTAGGCCACTCTAGAGGCCGAAAAAAATAGGCTTTTTGGGAATTTTTTTTCAGAAATACTACAAATTAAATCGAGATAACAGAAACGTGATTTTATTATTCATATCAGTGACTGCTTACAATAATTTTTTTGAAACGACTTAGTGCAAAATGGCGGCTGTGCAGCGTTTTTGCGATGGCTCAACTTTTCAAGTTGGCCGGACTCATAACTCAGGCAATTTTCAACCGATTAACTTGAAATTTTGAAAATCTCTTGAAAAATACATTATCTATGGAAGTACGTAGGATTTTTGCGATATATTGATTTTTGGCCAAATGGCGCCCTTCTAAAGTGGAAAGTGAAGATCTTGAGAAACTTGAGAACTGAAGAATTGTCAGATAATTGTTAATAACGAATGAACTACGCAATATAAAAAAAAAATCCTACGTACTTCCATAGAGAATGTATTTTTCAAGATATTTTCAAAATTTCAAGTTAATCGGTTGAAAATTGCCTGAGTTATGAGTCCGGCCAACTTGAAAAGTTGAGCCATCGCAAAAACGCTGCACAGCCGCCATTTTGCACTAAATCGTTTCAAAAAAATTATTGTAAGCAGTCACTGATATGAATAATAAAATCACATTTCTGTTATCTCGATTTAATTTGTAGTATTTCTGAAAAAAAATTCCCAAAAAGCCTATTTTTTTCGGCCTCTAGAGTGGCCTAAGGCCTTAAGAAATCGATGCAGTTTCTGCTGCATTAACACTGAAAAATATGAGGAACCGTTGCGCTGCTTTCAGCTGAATTTCAAACTCGAGAGATACCAAAACAAACTGAATCAGAAGTAAAAAAACGAGAGAGAGAAACTCATTCTACAAATATTATATTCCATTCGAAAAATTCCCCCTTCTGAGTATTTGTGTGTGTGTGTGTGTGTGAGTGTGTGTCGCTGTCTGTGTAAAAGTTTCTTTCACCAAACCTCATAGAACTCGAGAGTACGATTCAGAATAATTTTCTCTTTAATCTCTTAGTGAAATTCTACCTTTAAAGCCCGGACCATAATTCCCGCGTTCGCGGTAGCAAACGAGAGCCATAAAATTTGCCTAATGCTTAAAAGGATAATTTTTCCCTACATTATTCCCTTATTAGCTATTTACTCGTGTCAGAGACGCAACACCTCCAAAGAGATCGCTCGACATTCACTTAACTTTTAACACGAAATATATCTCTCTACTTCGAACAACTCAAATACACCATTCTACAAATATATTCATATATTTATTTCTCAAATAGAATCTTCGATAAAAATAATGAGAAAAAAATGAAAAAACTTTGAACAATCGTTAAATTTTCATAGTATTTTAAATAGATTTTCGTCGTTATAACTCGCACTCATCTTCACTCAATGATACGCAATCTTCTCGTCGATTCTTTCTTCATTTTTCATCGATTATTTTCATTCGTTTCGTTTGATTTTTCTTTATAAAAATAATGAAGCTCTCTATAACGTGGGTTTTAACAATAATCATCATCAATTCGACAACTTAATTAGCGAAGAAACGATTCTTGAAAAAATACTCGAGCGGCATTACATTTATATAGTTGAATATTAACGAGAGACACGGATCGATAAATCTTCCAATATTTTCGTCATGTCGTCTAATCACATTTCTATTTATCATTCGAACAATGTAGCACCTCGTTTCCATGATATTTTTATCAGATATTCGTTTGACCTCAGGTACGTCACCAACGTAAATTTCTAGTGGCAAAAATGTCTTCGCAACTTAGTTTGTTCTTCGAAGAAACAGGAAACGTAATTCTTCTGCGGTCGATCATAAGTCTGACGAATGATTTTGGGGCGTGTGATTTCTAATGAATTTCATACAAAATTCGCACATCGATCGAATGATAATTTGCATGATAATTTCAGTTTGCAGAATCAAAGAAAATCTTCGGTGGAATCTCTATTTTTGTTTCTTCATAGCTTCGAGCAGTTTCTTAAGTACTTAGGCAATTCAGCAGAGAGATATAACTCAGTGCAGTACAACGTGACCAAATTTCGAAGCTCATGAACGAACGTCGGAGAAGAAAAGAAACTTTGGTGGAGTGGAAAAAAATTGTCCAACGCCTCTCCGGTCATTTCCGTGCTATTTTTATCGTGCCAGGTACAACGACAACGTCGCATAGAAGCTCCCAAAGCTTTTTATTCGATCAAGATCTTGGCGTCACTCCAAATCCGCTTATTCGCTTGAACTATTTGTCCGGAAATATTGTTTTTTGTTATTCGACAGCTCGAAGAGAAACTCAGTACATTTTTCTGCTCTCCGGGCATCAACTGAATTGTATTTTTCGCTCCAGCTAATCTTGTTTGAGCGCGATGTAGCGGAAATATAATTGATTCTCTAGCTCCTCCTGGTACAAGAAAAAGTACTGTCGTTGTGGAACTATAGACTCGATAGGAAAACAAAATCGTTCGTGCGTGGGGCACGTTCGACATGATCAATGGTCGCTTTACTCAATTGCGTCCACGGTATGCGATTCTCTGGATCAACCTTTGACAGTACCGCAGTGAATGAAAACCGCTGTAAAAATCATTTCGTCTCTTTCAATTCCATCGCGTCAAGGTCTCCTTGATTATATGCGATGCGTCCACAGAATTTTCATGCTCGGAAAAACTGTCTCGCAACGTCCGCAGATTTTGGTCATCGCAGACCGATGCAATACGTTTTTGCAACATTCTCATGCCTCCGCGAAACGCGGTCGAATTCTTTGAGCCCCAAACTCGGAAACGTTTCTCAATCCCACCCGGAATCTGAGACCTCGAAACGAACTCGATTTAGTGGAAAAAATGCGACGGAAAATTTTTCTGTTCAATGGCAAATCTCTCAGTTCGATCGATTGAGCCTTGGGCATTTTTAGTCCTGGGTTAACGAATTAAAAAAAAAAAAACTAACGATCGTAAGCAAAAACCTTCGATTCCTCTTATTATAAAATTGGTTACTTTTGTAGAAAGAAACGAAATTTGTTTTGGCCAACAATTTGTTTTCTCTGTGAAGTTTCATTTGGAATTATTCGACGGACAATTATTTACAACTATTCCCCAAAAGTTTTCCGAATCAAAAAATTTCTTTTCTCGTAAATTCAAGTTTGACGTTTCAATGAACCGTTAAAAATCGATGAAAGTTTTGAAACCGTAATTTTTTGAATTATTTTTCGATTTTTCGACTCTCGAATTATTTTCATTCACATCCGTTTCTGAGGCAATATTTTGTCCGAGGGAAAATCAAATGTTCAACGACACGTTTCGAGTTCTAACCGCAAATCAATTCGTCATTATTTTCCACGATTTGTCCACGAGTTTTTCGAGGCAACACGATTTTTCTGCAATTCCGATTTCGAGCAGATTTTTTAATCCGAAAATTCCCCTTGGAATTTTGCTCACTTTTGTATCGTCCCACCGGATAAAACGCATTCGAATCAGCAATACTCGAACGATCCTTGACAACATTTTGAGACAAATGAAAAATACATTTTGCTCAATCTTCGAATGCATCGAACGACCGAAGCTCGGGTCCCTACTCGGGACATTTTTTCACGCACAGTCCGACTGAATTATAAAAACTATGAGACATCTTTTCGATGATTTTTCAAACATTCAGACATCCTCAAACCAGAAATTTTTACAAAATTCAAAGAATTCAAATCATTTTGACTGCTCCCTATTCCGTTTGTTCTGAAAATCGAGCCTGAAAACGGTATTTCAAATAAACCAATCGAAATATCGGTTATTCGTTGACGAAGAGCTGACCTAAAATTCGGAATAAATTTTCCGTCTCAGAATGGCCTTGCACTGGCCGTTGGCCGGTCGGTCGTAACGCAATTAATCCAACGAATTCGATGGCTTTTAGTCGAAATCAGTGCTCCGAATAAATTCGTAATATTTTCTCGGTGACTCCTGTCGCAGAGTTTTAGGTCGGGAAACTTCAAACGACGTGGGCATATTGTATAGCGATTTGGACTCATTACTTCGAAAAAGTACTTTAACGACGAGGAAGTATTTTTATTTATTTTCCAACGATCAGCAGTGTTTTTCTCGTCGTTTTTTAAACCTCCTCTCACCTGGTTATTGTTTTTATGCGAAAAGATTATGGACCCGTTTTCGAACCTCCGCACACGCGCGAGCGGAAAACGCTAAAACGTTTTATTAATTAAGGGGCGTTGAAACCTCACTCACGTCACACCGGGCCTGAGAGACCCGTAAGAATGAAAGTTTCGTATTAAAAACAACGAAATTCCTTGATTCAACAAAACTTCCATTGGAGCAACTAAATTTCAATCGAATCGACGAATTTTATTCAGCATGCCCCGATTCGTGGTCAAACGAAAGTTTTGTCGCGTCAACGATCGTCTCACCTCGGTATATTTTTTCAATATTTTGAGTCACAATTAAACTGTAAAAAGAATCGTAAAAACGATTGTAAAAACGATCGTTGATTAACAAATTAAATTCGCGGAGATGTAAGCGGTGAATAGATTCGGGTCCCTCAGACCCGTGCGTGGGGAAATCGTGTAGTTACTATGTCATGGTGTTCAATAATTAAGGTAACCCTATTCAATCGTCACGTCAACGTTAACGAATTTACATTCTAGAAATATGACGATATTTAATTGATCTATACACGCATATTTCGATCCGTAATTATGTAATAAGTTAGACGTCTTGGTCCGGTATTTACAAGCTTTATCATCGCGAATCAAAAGTCCTTATTCTTATCGCGTACTCCGGAAAATGGGCATGGAAATATGACTTTTTTTCACTGAGAAAGTCTCGCCGTTTCTCTGTTTCATTTACGTTTTTGCAAGTGGTCACGAACAGAGACGCGGTGCATTTTAGGATCCAAGTGCGATCGGTGCTCCACGTGGTTGATTAATTGACCCAATCACTTCTCGAACAGGCTCTGGGAAGTTATTTAAGGACGTAATTCATTATCATATTGAGGAGACGTGTACAGTTATTTTCTTGTGAATTCTCTTGCAAACGAGTCGCTCACGGCGTTTCAGCGAATTTTTATCTTTCCACTTTCCGTCCTGTTTTATTAATAGCCGCGCGATTGTGTCTTGATATTAATCGCGGAAATCGGTGACGAATATTTTATTTCGTTTCGCGCAGTCATTAAAATCTTACTCAGCTACGTCGTCCTTTCTTCCTTCCGTCTCGGTTTTGTTTATCGGTTAAAAGCAATATTGTTTTTCGCGAAAGGTTATCGAAGCAAAAATGCGAAAAATGTGAAGTTTATGGGCTCTCAAAACGAACTCACCGTCGGTGCGAGGTGCGCAGTCTGGTCTTGCTGCCCTTCTGAAAAGTTGTAGGAGTAATTAAAAAGTTTGAGCGAAGCCACCGAATCTCGTTCAATCGTAATTCTTCTTCGGACGCGGCGCTTCCTCTCAGCTTTTTTAACATCTTTTTATTCGTTTCACCTCGACGAATGTTTCGCTCTCGAGAACGTTTCCATCCGCGTTGTTTAGCCACGCGACTACGCCGTCCAACCGCCATTTCGAGTGACTCACCGGAGATCCGGGATGATAAAACAAAAGAAAAGCCTCGCGAGAGAAAGAAAACAAATGCCCGATGCTATTTCCGCTGGGACGCGTAAACTACAATTCAATTATGTCCGGAGCACGGAACTGCATCTTGCTGGAATATTTGACTTCCTGAACCACCTGGTCGACCCAGCGTACCTCCCGCACAACTTCGACCACTTCCGCAGCTCGCTTCTCGCCCTCGTTATCATTCGCAGCATCCAGCGAAGCGTCCTCGTCGTCCTCATTCAATTCCTCCAGGACTTTACCGTCGAGCGAGATTCTTTCGCGTCCTCTTGAGGCTGGGCCAGCTTTTCTCTCACCAACACCCTCCCTCAGGCGTGCCGATCGTCGTGGTTATTTGTACCTGGTCAACAGACGACCCGGAAACCAATTTTTGGCCAGTTTTATCGTCGGTTTTTGCAACGATTCGAGTCTTTTCATTAGCGTGTAAAAAAAAAGGTAAAATTCGCATAAAACTCGAACAAATTGAATTTCTGTTTCGTTGAAAAAACAACTTTTTCGGACACGAAGAAATTTTCATTCGCGCGACCGATCCGTGAGGAACGCGAGCTCTCGGGATTGAAACGCTGCAAAAGAATAATTGCTCGTTCCGTGGCATATTTAGCGAGTGAAAAAATCCCAGTTCACAGAAGTTTCGCCATGACAAAACGTCCGAATGATTAACTCGTTCAACTGAAAGCATTCTTTATCGCACCTGCATCCACAGAGATGTTTAAAAATGCAGAACCGCCCGTTTCCCCAAAGAACTTCATATTTTTTTCAGCCCAACATCAAAGTGGAGGATCACAAAAAAAATTCAAATTTTACGGAACAAAAAATACCCTCGCGTACGAGTAAATAGCTCACGTGTTTGTAGATCCCGAGTAACTGTTTATACGGCGCAAACTTGCTGTTTGAAATCTCTGCCTCTCGCTTCTTCCTATCCGGCCTTTCATAGGCGGACGAATTGCGAGGAGAAATTGCGAGCTACTACCTTCCCGTTGCAGTATTTTGAGATCTACCCGTGAGCAATACGCCAAACCGAAATATTCGCAAACTCACAATACACGCCGCTGATGAGATAAGCGTATCAATATATTCTCCAATATCGATTGAATCTTCATTGTTATAAAATCGAATAAAAACTGTGACAATCCGGCGTTTGCAATAAAACGAGATAAATTAATCAAATCAACGACTCTGACTTTTATTGGATCCATGCAAAGTCACGTTTAAGGAATGGGTTATTTGAACCAAAAAAAAAAGAAAAGAAAAAAAAAACAAGAACGAAAGCACGGAATATCGTACTCACCTTTCGAACCATGGGCATGCGAAAAATCTGCAAATCGCTAGCGCTATCGCCGTAATAATGCTAGCAACGATCGTGGCGTAGGCGATCCCGAGATGCACGACGGAAAATGTGTAGAGCGTTTTGTCGCACCAAAGATCAGGCTCCCACATGTCGGCAGCGTACTTGGGCCATCGTATGTTCAAAATCCAATAATTGCCTGTGTAAATCGGCAACAATAAAAAGTCGGCGACGTGGGCCAAGAGCAAAAAGTAGTAGAAAATTTTTCATATTTTTTTTTAAAAAAACTCATTGAAATGTTTTTTTTTTGAATCGTATATGGTTTTTGGAAGGGATAAATTCGTTACTGAAATGAATAATTTGCTGATTGCTCACCTACGACGAACCAAATTGATAGGAAGAGGGAAAGAGCGATCGAGACCAATTTCATTGGTGAAGTGTGGGATTCCGTGGTGGGTACACTGAGCACCTCGAGCCGGCGTGATTGTATTTGCGAATAAAGGGCCCAGAACATCCTTAAGCTGCCCAGCGAACCACCAACGACCATGTAAACTGGTATGTTCGGCTCAATCGGGCAATCTTTGATGAACTGCACACCTTGGAATATGCCAAATGTTTCAAATTCACGATGTTTAACGTCAAACGATCTCAATCAGTTTTATTTGCTTATCGAATTAGCTGATGATTTGCGTGGAAATGGGGGTATGAAATTTTCGTATCAACACTAGAAACGAAGTTGGAACACATGAAAATAACGTGGAGACGAACAAATTTTTCAAGAAAGTTTGTCTCGATTCTTCCTTGCTCAAAAAAAAACCTTAAGGAGTTTCGGTACAGTCGATACAATGTTGTCATTCTAAGCCATGTTAAAAACATAAAAAATTTCATAAAGTTCAAAATTTTATAAAATTTGGTGAACATATTCTTTAGTGCCAAATTTGACAATACAAATTTTTTAAGATTTTTCTTCTACACAGTTATCGAGTAATTGATCACTAAAGTTCACGTGTATAACCATAGCGTTTCCATTTCTATAGGTATACATCCCGGGCATAAGAAATCTGCTTTAATGCGTAATTACTCGATGACTAAGCAGAAGAAAATTTTGAAAAAAATTGAGTCTTCGCACTTGATGTTGAAGAACATTATCACCAAATTTGATCAATTTCTTATCATTTTGACGAGTGTAGCCACCCTCCTTAAGGTAGATCATGCCCGAAGGCTCGTATATTTTATGAGTGTTTAAATTCGATCGATTTTTATTTCCTAATAATTAAAGATATATTATCACTCTAAATTAATGTCAGAGTTATTAATTCGAAATTGTAAATACATTTTTTCAACTTATCTTTTCGCGAATGAAATTACAAGCCATTAATTAAACAGGGATCCATGACTGACTGAACCCGAAATTTCATCTGTCCCTGCCGAAAATACTGTAGTTTTTCACGTCAAAAATCGCATTAGACAGGACAAAGGGAAGACACCAAAGGAAATGGAACGAGAAAGGTATTAATAAAAACTCAGAAGGCTATGACAGGAATGGGCCAAGCCAAGAAGAGACAAAATGCCGAAATAAGCAAATGCGGGGTTACGAGTGTTCATTTTACCAATTTCGTTCAATCTTTAAGGTACCTAATATATCTTGATTACTAGTAAGACAATCGGACCGTTTGAAATTTGATATGCGTGTCAGTCGAGTTCCCATTTAAACTCTGTGTAATATTCGAGACTTTCTTAAAAAAATCGTTTAGTGCGTGAACTACCTTAAGCTTTGCGGGTGCTAAAAAAACAATTGAGGATCGAGCAAATCTCCATTTTTTCCTCTTTCCGTATCAACGATAAATGACTATTTATTGAAACAATCAATTAATGAATTCTCCAAGTATTGACTGCGAGCATTCGATACTCGATTCGGAACGTCACTCCTTGATGAGAAGAATTTCGACGAATTTCAGCCCGTTTGAAAATAATGGGGTTTCGTGATTGATTGATAGTTGCACGAAAGCCGTTGTGCCACGAATTTTACCTTCCGTTTAATTTGCTTGGAATAGCGTGCATCGATTCGTTAGTACACACGAAACGCAAAAAGGCAGAGCTGATAATTAGAGAAACTCGTTAACCACGAAAAAAAAGTAGGATCGACATTGAGCCTCGATCTTATTTATCTCTGACAAATACGAAAGCTCCAAAATCGATAGTCGAACATTTGGCTCGTTCGGTTACGTTCATTTGTTCAACCGCGTGCGTCGTCGAAAATGCCAGATAGTTGGTGTGTGCACAGTGTGCCAAATGTTCGAGCAAACATAAAAATGCTGAAAATTCGGGCATCGTCCGAGCTGCCGACGTTTCGAGGCTCTTCTAACAACATGTCCGCACGGAACTGTCTTCTTTTTCGCCGTTTGCGAAACACAGTGACCTAGAAAGCGTTCGAACAACGGTACAAAGTTTGACATCGACTACTTTTTGCGGTTCACATCCTCGGACAAACTTCACCGATAACTAATTTGCTTTCTATGCAACGACCAAAGCAGTCTCCGATCGTTGATTATTTCCACTCTTTATTTCCCCACACACATTTATCCACGCCCCTCACTCGTATCTGTATTTTTGTCCACGTATAAAATAGAACGGGCATTTTATTCATGGGACGATGCGGACAGAGACAATTAAATGTGGATCAAGAACGGATCTCGTTAAAGTTTCATGCGTCCGGTTGTAGATTGGTATAGCCTGAAAATTCATCAACTTTGATGAATGCATCATTCGAAACTTGGAATCGTGTGCCGGCCGAGTTGGCTCGTGCGAGGGAACTGACCCAGCTAACATAAGTCGTACGTGCAAGTGCAGGGATAACCTCAGTCGCAGACATGCGATCGTCCATAACGAGCGCAAGCGAGAAGAGGAAAGCTCCCCACGTAATAATACTTCTTGTGAAAATAATGAACGACCACACGCCCAGTTTGTACACGGTTATTTTGCTACTGGAATTTCGCCGGTAATTCAGCAGCCAATTTATTTCACGTGGAAGCTCAGCAAACAGAGAAAAAGATGAAATAAAAACGTACCCGATAAAGGCTTATCGCTCTACCGGTTTCTAAATCTTCTCCGCGGAGCAGCGCATGCTACTATAAAGTGTTCGCGCTCGTATCGCGATTCAAGATCGGTCTGCTGCCATATTTGAGCAATTGAACAAATAGTTGTACTTTTCAAATTGTACTTTATACTAATGAGCAAAGCGAGGGCGCGCGCCCCCTTTATCTCGACTCCTAAACACGCTATTCCTGCCTGAGCAAACGGACGACTTGTTATTTGAAAAGTAAGTAGCGTTATTAATCAAGAGAAAAGTGCAATTTGGGATGAGAAAAAACTGGTTGAAACTGCCCATCAACGGAGCAACGATTCGTTACGATTTCTTCATTTCGTGTACACCGGAATCCGGAACGAAGACTTTTCATTGGATATTCGAATCCTCGGAGATTACGATCGATCCTGTAGGCTCGCATGCAAAAATGCTTTTGTCTCTTTCGTCGTTTTAAGGGGGTCACCCCGTGTGGCAGCCGGATTTTTTCGAGGTTTTTCGCTATTTTTTCGTGGCGAGGAAAAAAAATATGGACTTTTGAAATTTGAGCGGTTTATTTATTGAAATTTAAACTCTGTGATAGAATTTTTGAACTCTAATTTCTCGGGTAGGTTCGGTGTACGACTACTCCACAGGAACCCATACGTTCCGGGGGATTGGTTTATTTGAGATCAAAAAGCCAAAGATCGTTTTAATTTGTGAAGCAGTGGCTAACGCCTGAACTAGAATCGCAAGAAAATATAAAAAATTGAAGGATTTTAGTTCAGACAATAGCCACTGCTTCACACATCGAAACGCTCTTTGGCTTTTTGATCTCACATCAACCAATCCCCGGAATCGTGGAGACCATGGAGAAACATATGGGTTCCCGTGGAGTAGTTTCACACCGAATCTAGCCGATTAAAAAATTCTATTTTATTTCGCAAAAAAATTGCGAAAAAGACCAAAAAATCACGCGGGGTGACCCCCTTAACTTATTGATACACATTTGGAAAATGGAAGGATTCACTGAGCATTCTGGGGCAGGGGGAAACATAGAAATGGATAAGTTCATGCACACTAATGAATAATCAATAGTTACTGGAAAACCTGGAGTAACAAGCAAACGACAGGAAAGGAGCCAACGTTAGAAAATCATGTTCGAATGGAAATAGTGCGGGTTTTGTTTATTCCAAGAATTTCTACAAGCCGTACACTTAATACGATTCAAAAGCAAGCAAAATTATTCTGAATATTGATGAAAATATTTCATGATAAAAACAAGATTCCATGGGGTAGTTTAGTATTGAGTGAACGGAGAAAACCCATCCCAAAAATTAGCTTACTCAACACACGAATTTCGATGTTTCGTTGTTGACCAAAATACTAAAAAAGTTTACCAATTTCGTGCAATCTTTGAATCTTTATTTTTAAAATCATCAGTAATTTAACAATAACGATAATCGAAAACGATTGAATGACAAGTTTGAAGATAACTCATGGCCGAACAAAGAATCGTATACAATAAAAGTAACAGCAAATTCGATGAAATAATGAAAAGTTCAAAAAGTTTGAATCCCCTTTTTTTTTGTTATTTCATTGGAAGAAAAATTAGAAAATTTCGTTAAAAAAGTATAAAAATATCGAGTTCACTAGTCTGGTGACATAAAAAAATATTGTTTATTCAACGACCTCGGAGTTCTCCGTCAAGATCGACGTGCTGTTCGATAAAAAACCAACGTTTCGGTTCAACGACATTCCAGCGAACTTTTAACCTCATTGACGTTCCGTAACGAGAGATATGAGAGCGATACACGACAAAATGTTTTCTCTCGCAGTATTGGCGATGAAGCGAGATGCTTTAAGCCTTAATTTACCACGAGAATGAAATAATAGATGCGAAATAGTTGGGAATAAAATTTGTTAATGAACTCACCCATGATTAGCATTAACAATGGGACGGTTGAAAGACAACCGAGACAGACAGTGAAGACCATGGTTCTGCTGACGACTGTCATAGCACGAAAAACGAAGTCGCAAGTGCCGCTGGCCTCGCGATGAGCATCTTTAAGCTGAAAAACCAGTGTGCCATAGGTAGCGACTCCCAACGGTCCGGATCCGGAAGAACCTTTTTCCATGGAATTAACAACGCCCCCGCAAAGCCGTCGAGACTCGTCACCTGAGAACTGAAAGGAGAAATCGAGCTGGTCTCACTGCGAAGCCTTTCCCTATAAGTTCGATCGATAATTCCTCATCAATGGACCCTTCAGCCTCCGAGCACGTTTTCCAACCACCAACGCCTTATCTCAACCCTGGAGATTCATTTTTTCTCACGATCCAATTCACCGTCGCGCCGTCTCCTCTTTCTTCTCCTTTCCCTTCCTTATTCTGTTACTTGCTACTGAATCCTCTATCTTCCCTCGGCATTTTATTCTGTTTATTTACGATAAGGAAAAAAGTAGTGAGCCTGGAAAACCGATAATAATTATATTGCCTGAGTGAATTAACGACGAAGCTTTTTTGAGTAGAAAAAGGCTTTTGTGATACTGGGAACAAAGCTTCATAATTAATGGTGCAACGGTCGGATATTATAATTGTTCAGAGCCTGCGTCAAAAAGTCATCTATTTTCAAACCTTCGTTTTCACAATCACTCTTGTCTCGAGTGAAAGTTGTTGTTTTCGAAAGTTCTTCATTCCATTATTACCCGCATTAATCTCTCCTCAAATCTTTCCTATTCATGTGAGAATTCTGTCCGGAAAGGCAGCTCGTTCGTTTGTTGCAATAATTAAAATTGTTATCTCGGATATTTCTTCTTCCCCAAGAGCCCCGGCGACGCTCGATTTTCACTAGTAACGCTTCCAGGAATTAAGGGATAACAGAATCTACTTCGAACGTAACAGAGAAAGATTTTGCTCACGTTTTGACAAGACTGAAGAGGCAATTACGACGCGGACGATTTTAATTGCGCGCCGGGGCTCACGACGAGTGCAATCTTCTCTCAAGTTGACGAAGCAACTTTTCAAGCTTCGTTCCCTTCTGACATTTGTGGGCTTTTGCTTCTATTGTTGTATCATTTGTATAAGAAAGCTTGCATTTCCCAACCACTTTCATTTCGTTTTTATGCTTTAATATTGCGCCAGACCAGAAATTGATGACGTCAAATGTGAACACTTCTTACCTGAGATACCGAGCTGCTCGCTCTCCGGGAATCCGCCCAAGCGTTCGTTCCGTATCCAAGATTGGATTGAGGACCTGCAGAATTCCCGGCGGCTCTACCGTTTCCTGAAGTATTTTCGCGATGTCTGTACGGCGAAGTGTGCCGGTTTGTCGTTATACCTGCAATTCGAGCATTCTCGCTCTTTATTCTTCTCCCTCACGAAATACTGCACGGCGAGGGAATAGAATTTTTCTCTAAAAATTGTAACACCAAGCTGTGTTTGGGTGCGAACAGTGCTCGATCGATGCTTTCCTAATCACTTCCATTTCATCAGATAAGAAAGAAACGACAGAAAGCACGAAAAAACACAAGCTTCGGTTATTCTCGTCTTAATTAATTTTGCTGGAAATAAACTCGAGCGAATTCCTTTCAAACCAAATGAAACTCGGAATTGCTAACCGCCGGGGTGTGCGAATCCCTCGTTACATGGATTCTCATGCTTCGTCGAATTTGGAATTTCTCAATGAGCTTCCGCCATAATTAATGTGGCTAGGACTAAGACAAGGAAAAATGTACGATCAGAATCGAGAACACACTCCCTTTTTCCAGGTGAACCGCCTTAAGGCACGGCTGATAAGAGACATCGTTTGATAATGATTTCTTATGAAAACTCTCGGTTTTCAAAGAATTTTCAATTCTTTTGTATCTTTCAGTTATTCCCCTGAGTCCAGGAGTCCACGGATACGCGAGTGTTCCAATAAACCATGCAACTTCCCCAATACCGAGATATTGAATACGCTTGTAAGAAATCTGAGAAGACATCACTTTTTCGTTAACGAGCCTCTGACTCGATCTCCTCCTCCCGGGAGTTCCACCTTCAAAGATCCCATCTAACGAGAAGCTCTTCGAAAGGACGATACCGTTACGCAAGGGAGTAAAGTGGAGTTTCATATTCCGGGGATACTACTCGACTTCTTTACTCGATGTTTTTTGATTTGTGATCTAACGTCTTCGAACTCTGTACCGGATTCATCGGCCTGGTCAGGTCACTCCATTTGTATGATTGCAAATAAGTGATTGATGCTTTAAGCCAATGAAAAAGAGGCCTTGAATTTTTTAGAAAGCTCTGCGAACATACCTTGATCAGCGGAGGCTCTTCTCGTATCCTGCGGTGCCAGGACCCTCGGATTTCGCCTCTCATGACCGCCGAGGCTTCCCCTAGGACTTCTATCCATCTCAGGTCCGATGCTACCTCTGGGGCTTCGGTTTTTCGCCGGTAATTCCGAGTCTCCCTGGCCACCGATGGAGCCTCTTGGCGTTCTGTCAAAATCGGCTGGTTGTCCGAGCGATCCTCTAGGAGATCTGTTGATATCGTGCGGTCCGATGGAGCCCCTTGGGCTGCGGTTGCCCTCCGGGCATATCGAGCCGCGCGGAGATCTGTTAGCGTCCGGGACGATGGAACCTCTCGGTGATCTGTTGTGTTCGGGCATTATCGAGCCGCGCGGGCTCTGATTATGATATTCAAGAATGACCGAGCCTCGTGGGGTTCTGTCGATCTCGATCGGCGCGATGCTTCCTCTCGGTGATCTCAACATTTCCGGGCAAATGGAGCCTCGAGGGCTTCTCTCCAGGTCCGTTGGTACGATGCTGCCTCTCGGAGATCTCAACATCTCCGGACATATGGAGCCTCGAGGACTTCTGTCGAACTCGATGTTGGCCATGCTGCCACGAGGGCTCCTGGATCCTTCGGGTAATAAGGAGTGCGTCGAATTCCTATGGCTTCCATTCTCCGCCGGGATGAGTGAGTTCCTCGAGTGTCCAAGGCTCCCGGGAACCAGGCTATTCCGGGGACTACGGTTGTAACCAGTTTCCGGTGGCACCAAAGATCCTCTCGGGCTTCGAAAATAATCATCCGGCACCAGAGAGTTTCGGGGACTTCGGTTCGACGCTGATAAAAGACCTGCTCGTCCTGCGCTGCAGGACTCGGGATCCGGTAACAATCTCCTTCCCACAGGCTGCTTAAATTACATAACCAAATTCCTCGTTGCTCTATTTAACGTCGACTTAAGACCGTTTCAGGAGAAACTTTCAACCTTTGGGTGTATCACTAATATTATGGAGAATTAATATTCATGCGTGGCTGCTTCGGTATCTCAAAACGAGTATGCCAGATGTAAAACTCTAAACTTGACAAAAAAATCGTGGAATATAAAAAGAAAGAAGTAACAAAAGGATTTATAGTCAAGTACATTCAAAGCCAGTAATGTAAAATCTTTCCATGAATTTTCAGTACCGTTGGACCACGGTACAGTTGTTTTACACAACAAATATGATAATTAAAGAAATTCCAATTTGGGAATTATGGGTTTCATAAGGAAAGAAATTTGATTGAAGAAAAAAATGTTGTGACTGTTTAGATTTGAGGTAGATCATGTCCAGAGATTCAATCACTTTAAATTAATATCAGAGTTATTAATTCGAAATTGCAAATAAATTTTTTTAACTCATTTTTCGGCGAACGAAATTACGGGCCAATAATTTAACGAGGATCCATCACTGACTGAGCACAAAATTTCAATCGTCCCTACTGAAAATGCTGTCATTTTTTATGTAAAAAACTCGCATTAGCGCAAAGGGAAACAGTCGAAGGGAAATGGATCAAGAAAAAAGTATTAATAAAAAGACAGAAAGCTGTGACAGGAATGGCCCAAGCCAAGAAGAAACAAAACGCCGAAATAAGCAAATGTGAGGTTATACGAGAGCTCGTTACCAATTTCGTTCAATCTTTAAGGTAATATACCTTCATTACTAGTAAGACAATCGTCTCGAATTTTTTCCTAGACCTTCATTATAATTGTGCACTCTTTTATAAATTTCGTAAGAAGCGTTCATTCGTTATATGGAAAGATAAACGATTTTTTACCCATAGTCCTTAAAACCCTGTGTATTTGTCTTCATATTTGAACACGTTTATCTCAATAACCAATAAGACGAACCCTTTAAAATTTGACATGTGTGTCACCCATTTAAACTCTGTGTAATTTTCAAGACTTTCTTAAGGAAGTTGAGGCTGTACAGTCATTTTTTTAATCCAAAAGTTATGACCTGTACCTTTCAAAAGTTAGGCCAGTTTACAGTTTGGCAATGTTGCATACACTTTAAAGAAAAGTTGGGGAAAAAAGACGAAAAACTGGTGAAAGCTCAGTCGAAAACACGAACGGTGACGATCCTAGCCTCAAAAAACTGCACGGGAAACAGATTATTATTAATATAATCTCAGCAAATCTCCTAATAAATCTGAAAAAAATTGACTTTATTCAGCAAGCCTTGCTCATGTTGCCCAAAAAATTTCATATTTATGCATCATTTTTAACGGAGATACTGAATGTGTCTTGATTTCTATAAGATTACATGTTATTTGGCTCAAATTGTTATTGATTTTTCTCAGCAACGACGCTCTTAAACTGTCTGAAAATTTAACTGATTTTTTTTTACACTTCACTTTATAAGATGCACTCGGTTTAAAAGCGATGACATCATTTTCATTCTAATGCCTCAACTTCCTTAAGAAAATCGTTTCGTGCATGAACTATCATAAAACTGAGTATTTCGAGCCCAATTTTGTATCTCGAAGGTAGATCAAGAATCGTGAAAAGCCTGAATTTGTGAAACGACAATTGCTGTGTCGCAAGTTTAATCGTTTGAATCCGTAACGAACCTCATCCGGTGTAACATCCTCGTTGTCTAGAGCAATGTTGGGTACCATGCTGCCACGGGGTGATCGTTGTCTGTCTATAAAGCAGTCAACCGTAGTGTGGTTCAAGGGTCCACCTTTATCCGTCGCGACGGATGCTCTGCGTCCCCTTGACACCGGTGGCGAATTTCCGACAACGTGACTCTGCGGCGAGCCCCCAGGGTTTTGAGACGCCCTCGTGCGGCGTGTTGACGTGCTCCGAAGCAACATTATGGAATCTATTCAAGCCTGAAACAACAACGCAACAACGTCAATCCAATTTCGGAGCTCTGCAATTTCCACTTTTTTCCGTTACTTTTCTTTCCACTTTTTTCTATCAGTAAAACTATTGAAAACATAAATGAAGCAGTTACGTCGTTGCTCCTCGTCGATAGAAAGAATCCATCATCGAATACAGCTCTGCAAAACTTACAGCCTTTCCATAAATGAAATACTTCAAATTTTCACCATTTTTCTACTCGCTTGGAAAGGAATACTGCAGATAAATGATTACGTGTCTGTCACGAGAAGACACGCGTGAGGAAGCATCGTGAATTTATTTCCCTGAAGATTTAGGCTGGCTGAACATAAAACGAGTCATACTTCGAGTCTCTCTCATGAGAATTTTTTTCCCATCGCACCGAACATCCAGTAATAAACGTTTTCATACATTATTTCTTTATAAAAACATTTCTAACTTGAATTAAACGATAGAATGATAATGAACCTGGATACAACGACGAGGTTCATATCGTCAACGAGTAGTAATACTGACAAAACCCTACTTTTCATACGCTCTCCCTATCACCACGGATCCTAGTATAAATCGTTAGTCTCTTATTACTTCAGCGTGAGGTTTGCATTGAAATAAGCTTTTCGAACGCATCGTTTCATCCATCACTCAATTAACCAACTCGACTGTTATACGACGATAAATTCCCAGGGGCATATCAGCGTCGCTCGTTTCTACTTCACTCCATAGCACGAATAACAGATCCTGCGTGAAATTTCCATGCCATAGTGAATGATGTGTAAACCGACTTAACGGGGAAAGGCTCAGTGCACGAGAGCCACTCGTGGCACTGCATACAATCAGTTCGTGAGGTAGATCGTGTCTCCCGAAGGTGCACTTTTGTTTGGGAAAAAATAAAATAAAAGACAAATAACGAAAAAATGGAGAACAAGGCTACGAGATTGCGTTTGCTGTCGTAAATGAGGCTCGGCTCAGGATTTTCACCACCCTCGAGCAGCGATACACGAGAAACACAGCGTCCTGGGGAGGGGGGTGGAACTACGTTATTATTTTTGCCGTTTAGAGGTCGGTGTGATTCATCGCTACCACACTTTTAATATGCGATGGCAACCATCTTGTTAACCGCTTTATTAAAATTTATGCTGTCAAGCGAATTTATTTGAATATTCATTGAAATGTTTACAGGTAATATGAAAACGCATGCTCGTCTGAAATTCGCTTAGCTCATCTGGTTATTAGATGGGCATTCATTACTTCGAATAAATGTCTATCTCGATCTTCTACTTAAAACTAACAAACAAGAGTGACGTTGAGGCAGTAGAATGAAAATGATGTCATCGCTTTTAAACCGATTGCATCTTGTAAAGTGAAGTGTAAAAAAAATTAGTTCAATTTTCAGACAGTTTAGGAGCGTCGTTGCTGAGAAAAATCAATATCAATTTGGGCCAAATAACATGTAACCTTATGGAAGTCAAGACACATTCAGTGATATCTCCGTTAAAAATTATGCAAAAATATGAAATTTTTTGGGCAACATGAGCAAGGCTTTGCTGAATATTGTGAATTTTTTTCAGATTTATTAGGAGACTTGCTGAGATTATATTAATAATAATCTGTTTCCCGTGCAGTTTTTTGAGGCTAGGATCGTCACCGTTCGTGTTTTCGACTGAGCTTTCACCAGTTTTTCGTTTTATTTCCCCAACTCTTTTTAAGGAAGTTGAGGCTGTACAGTCATTTTTTTTTACCCAAAAGTTAGGCCAGTTTAAAGTTTGGCAATGTTGCATACACTTTAAAGAAGAGTTGGGGAGAAAAAGACGAAAAACTGGTGAAAGTTCAGTCGAGAACACGGACGGTGACGATCCTAGCCTCAAAAAACTGCACGGGAAACAGATTATTATTAATATAATCTCAGCAAATCTCCTAATAAATCTGAAAAAATTGACATTATTCAGCAAGCCTTGCTCATGTTGCCCAAAAAATTTCATATTTTTGCATCATTTTTAACGGAGATACTGAATGTGTCTTGATTTCTATAATGTTACATGTTATTTGGCCCAAATTGTTATTGATTTTTCTCAGCAACGACGCTCCTAAACTGTCTGAAAATTGAACTGATATTTTTTTACACTTCACTTTATAAGATGCAATCGGTTTAAATGCGATGACATCATTTTCATTCTAATGCCTCAACTTCCTTAAAGTGTATGCAACATTGTCAAACTGTAAACTGGCGTAATTTTTGGAAGGTACAGGTCATAACTTTTGGGTAAAAAAATGACTGTACGGCCTCAACTTCCTTAAATTTGTTGTCATAAACATTCGGAAAAATGTGGTCGAAAGAATAATACCGTATGTTGTGAATTCTCGCACGTTATTTGGTTCTGGGACGAGGTTCAGCCCATTCGGTTAAAGTAGTTCGGCCGTTCTATGACTAGTCAAGTCTGCGACTACTTTATGTTGATTTATTTGAAGACTAAATTATTAAAAATTAACGAACACTTGCATTGAGAATATTTTGATCATAAGAATGTAATAAAATGCTTTACAAATTTACAAAGAAAATGTATACTTCAACTTGAAACGATTTCGCGGTAATCACAAAATTCAGTCCAACAGAATTCAGCTCAGATCTAACAAAAACAATAATTTCACTTTTTCGGAATGTTTTTCTTTCTTGTTCGGCAGTTTCTCAGATTTCGATATTCTGATGCTCGCGTGCGTACTTTCTAATTATTTATTAATTTTATTAATTTAAATTAATTATTTAATTAATTTAATTAATAATTAAATAATAATTAAATTAATAATTGAATCAAATTTAAAAAAAGTGTCAAACTGCATGGCCCTGATCGCAGGAACATCGTGCTGATTCTTCGTAAATTTTAGTTTTTGCTTTCGTCATGAACCACCTTTCGACTTCGTCGATTAAAATTCTGCGTATCCACCGTATTTTCGAGTAATTAGCGATCGAAGCCCCGACGAAATAATTTTTATTTCGAGCAGGCTTTCCCCATAAGGGATTACGATTGATGCACAAAAATTCAATTACACTCGAATATCGAAATGCTGCTCAAAGGGACTGCGCAATTTAGCTACCACCCACGAAATTATATTGAGCTTTTTTCTGCCAGCTCCATTTGCTGTGTCACGTTTATTCGCACACGGCGATATCGTTTCATGTCTTTGTTAATAATATCGATGCTGAATTATATACAAAAAGAAATTTGATGGTGCAGCTTAAATTCGAATATAGCGTAACAATTCCTCAGGTGCATTGTTGGACCAAAATTTCAATTCTCCAGTATGAATGAACACTCCAACGGATTGGAATTCGAGATTAAAGTGTCGACGGATCAAAGTTAATTAACAAATTTTCGATCGATGCCTTTTCAAATGAGTTTTTTCTCGTGTGTAGAATGGAATATTAAGGATATATTGCACAGGCGATACAATGTTGCCATGCTAAACCATGCTAAAAACATAAAAAAATTCAAAATGATCAGAATTTTATAAAATTTGGTGAACATATTCTTTAGTGCCAAATTTGACAATACAAATTTTTTAAGATTTTTCTTCTGTACAGTTATCGAGTAATTGATCACTAAAGTTGACGTGTATAAGCATAGCGTTTCCATATATATAGGTATACATTCCAGGCATAAGAAATCTGCTTTAATGCATAATTACTCGATAACTAAACAGAAGAAAATTTTGAAAAAATTTGTGTTTTCGCACTTGACGTTGAAGAATATTATCACCAAATTTCATCGATTTCTAATTATTTCGACTTTTGTATCATTCACCCTTAAGGTAGATTATGCCCGAAGGATCGTATTTTATGGGTGTTTAAATTGAATCGACTTTTATTCCCTAATTAAAGGTATTATCACTGCAAATTAATGTCATAGAGTTTGTTTAAAATGTTATAAAAAAAAGAATAAAAAATTGTTCGTTCGATGATCCGAGTTGTCTTTGAATTGAGAGTCACTGTTCTTCTGTTTTCTTTTGACTAGCAATTCACTTTAAAATGATGGATCAGTAATTGGTAATCACAACCGTGAGTGTGAGAGAGATAGCTGCAAATTTTTAAAAGAAAATTTTTCCACATCGTTCGTCTGATCGAAAAAATAAAAATGTCATCGGATTTTTGCGATCGTGCTGCGTACGATGACATTTTTATTATTTTAATCGGACGAACGATGTCAAAGAGTTTCAATTTCAAAAATTCGAGAAGTGATTACCGACTGATCCATCATCTTAATATAGAAAACTATAGATATAAAAGAACAAACGAGGTGAAGATGTTTTGTTTACTTGGAGACAGTTGTTTTTTCAACGACCGAAGAGACGAGACGAAAATTGACAGAATCGAGGAAGTGCTCTCTTGTGGTTGATTTACATTTGATCAGAATTTCCTCAGCTATTCGAAACATCTTATCTTTATCATTTTTTTACTTGTGTTGGATCGATATTACATCGTTTGTGTGTGTGTGTGTTTATGTGTGACAAACTCTAGACTCTATTCAGTCGATCGCTCGTGTTATTCTCGATTTCAATTAATCTTGTGGTGAATTTTCTCCTCAAATTTCTCAAAGACAGTTCCCTAAACTCTTTCGTGATATCTCATCCAAAAAGTCTTAAATTATTACCTTGGAGCAAGACACAGTGCATCATCTTCTCACACGAGATTCGTGTTGATTCTCTTCTCGTGTGAGCTTACTCTTGCTCCGGATCAATTTCTTATGAATTTTCGACTTAATCACGGTATTCTAATCAATTTTATATTTCATTTCAGACTACACAAAATTGCTCTGCACAAAAAAATGAGGTGAATGAAACTACAAGCCATTACTATAGTTTTTTATGTAAAAAAATCGCATTAGACAGCGCAGAGGGAAAACACAAGGGGAAATGGATCAAGGAAAAAATATTAATAAAAAGACAGAAAGCTATGACAGGAATGAGCCAAGTCAAGAAGAAAGAAAATGCTGATATAAGCTAATAGGAGGTTATACAAGTGTTCATTACCAATTTCGTTCAATCTTTAAGGTAATATATCTTTATTACTAGTAAGACGATCGTCTCGAATTTATTCCCAGACCTTCATTATATATATACTTCATTGTTATTGTGTACGTTATTCATAAACTTCGTAAGAAGCGTTCAGTCGTTATATGAAAAGATGAACGATTTTTTACGCATACAACCCGGTTTATTTTTCTTCAAATTTAAACACGTTTATCGCAATAACCAATGAGACGAACCCTTTAAAATTTGATACGCGTGTCAGTCGACTACCCATTTAAGCTCTGTGTAAATTTCAAGACTTTCTTAACAAATCTGTTGGTGCATGAACTACCTTAAATGTAATTGATCATCGATTCGATAAAAACGGGGAGCGATAGTTTTTAGAGGTTTTCCTTAAAAATGTCAAAATTTCAGTATCCATTTGAGGCTCTGCGCATCCCTCGTGTCGACAAATACAAAAACTAAATACTTTAACACAAAAATTCATCGCTGAATTTGCTGTTTATACGGAAAAAAATGACATGACTATTATTTTTATTGCTCGAAAGAAAATTTCCGAGAATTCTTTTAGCAGTAAAACTTTCACGTAGTTGTGTAACTCACTGTTGAATTAAACAACATTGGGTTGTGAGAAAAAGCCTGACCTCGGCTATTTCCCATCCATCGTGAATGCCCACATTTCCGCAAGCTTCATTTCCGGTTTGGCTCGCCGCACCGAGCTCTTTTACGCCCAGCGATGCTTCAAGCTTTTCCCCTTAGATTGCAAGAGTTTCTCTACATTTTTTTTCGACTTTTATATTATTAATAAAAGAACAGAAAACTCGAGAAGTTTACCAACGTTACGAAATTTTTACTTTTGTCGTTTTTTTTCTCGATTCCAATTATCTGAGTGACGATTATGACGATTTCTGGCACTCTCGTTTTTTCATTTATCTGTTATTCAATAGATGACAAAATAAATTGAAATTAAAAAAAAAAAAAACAGGAAACGAAAGGAATTTTTCATTGCCCACACATCGCGAAGGAAACGTTGGCAATAAATTCAAAGTATCCGAGCAACGAAGACGACTCCTTTTCTCCGTTATGAGCAGCAAGCCTGGCTTATTCCACTTCCTCTTATTCCTTGTACTTCCTCTTTCGCAATTGCATTTTCAGAGACATATCCATTTATTGCCATTGCATCACAAAAATGAGAGAATTTTTCGAGAAATAAGAAAATCTCTGTGGTCTTATCTCAATATGTTGAACGTTATATTATTATTCGTTTGATAGTAATGCTTTTATTGCCTTCTTTACAGAGAGCAAAAGAAATGGCATTTGAAAGAAAAAACGCTCAATACTTTCTCACTCGATCTGCCAGTTAATCTCGCATCACCATCTCCGATTTCGCTGATATTGTTTCACGAAAACATTCGAAATTAGGTGAGTTCGTCGCGTGCAAGTTCATCAAAGTTTTAACGACGCTTTTTATTCCAATGTTTCCATCGGCAGTGTCCTCCCTTGCACGTTGTTCTTCTCGAATGCTCCGAAAGCTGGATTTTGCTCCGAAATTCGTGATCCTCGAAACTCCATTCAGCAAAATAATCGCACTGCACAAATTCAAAGTTTAAAAATCTATGTGAAACGAGTTCGGAGAGTGCTCTTATAGTTAGTATGCAACGACAAAATTGTGTCTGAACATTTGGAGGATTGAAGGCCACTGACGCGCGACAAATTAATACCGGGACAGTCTCACCAAACTTTCCGACGGAAAAAACTCCGTTTTTTCCATCTTTCGGAATGCACCCGAAGCAACACTGAAACACCGAGCTCTCCCGTTCAATTCAAACGCGATTTATCAGCCCGAATAGCCAAGTACTTCCGTTCACGGGAGCCCGAGGAAATTGGCATTAATTAGATCGATCGGTGGTTCACGATACATCTTGGAAATGCAGTTATGCAAGAGATCCGTGCAATACTCCGGGTAAGTACAGGTATTTTGAGCCGCGGAAACATAGTCGAGTGGTCGATTACGCGTTGCGAAGTATCCAGCGTGTTGATATGCACACATAGACACATCCAAGTGGGGAAGCGGAGCGAGCAACGGCCCCGGAATCGATTCTTCATCGGGGCCAACGTAGACTTAGCAAGTTTGCACGACGTTAACCTGGAGGCTCTGTAAACCAGGTCTCTTACCCTCGTCCTCTCTTTTCAGTCTGATACAGCTTGAAGAACGTTGTTTGAGGGTCCGCACGCGAGAAGTAGAAAATGCCGGATATTACCAGCCTGACCGCAGCAGAGCCGTAACGAGCTCACCGTTATACTACTGCGCCCCAGTTACTCTCGACGTTACTCATCCAACTCTTCCACATGCTGGATAAATATATGAAGCTTTGTATTTTTGTTGCTTGTGTAAGAAGTTAAACTTTCGTGGGGCGACGAGGTAGCTGCAGGGCCAAGGGCTCTTCCTTCGAGTGCTGAGAAACTGACTGAGTGCACAAGACCAAATGAGAAAGGATGTTCTGACGAAATACTTTGTTAAAACACACGACGAGATACAACTGCAAAGTCACGTTGACACTAAAGTATATCACGTTCATGAAATCTCGGTCGAGGGAAAGACACAACGGAAATGCTGGATGGGGCGACAAAGAGGGAGGGTAAAACTCTGAAACGTTCATGAGAATTCGATGCAGTATCTCTACTCAGTTATGTTACAGCTCTCGCTTGGACGTAACTCTCGCCTCAAGGGTGTTAGCGGTTGCAAGCTTTTTTGTTTCGCTTCCTCTGCGCATTCGCTCTTTCCTGTCTCCGCGAGTCTTCCTTTTTATTTTTCCTCCTCGTTTCTTCCCTTCTACCGCGATAGACTTTTTTCGTCTTTTCTCCTGCGACTTTAGTGTTTTACCGAAGTACCTTTGTGCCCTTTTTCTTACCGTGACAAGCCAAATGGCCAACTTTCCTTGTGCACAATTGAGTTTATTTTCATTTGCAATTATCGACTGTGCCGGGCTTCAAGAGAGTTTTCATAGTTTTTTCGTGATTTTACCGTGATTTTGATCACATTAGTGCGAACTCGGAGTACTCAATGACGAAGCAGAATTTTTGTTTTCTTCATTTTGGAATCCCATGCGCTTCATATTTTCAGCTTTTTATCAGTCGATCACACTCTCATATAACCAAAGTTTCTGGCTATATAGTCAGCACTTTTAGGAACTCTAAGAAATCTTTAAAAAAATTGTCCTTCCCTGAGCCCGTTATCTCTTCTAAATCACTTTTTAAGGTAGATTCCTAATCAAAGATATTATTACTATAAATTGATGTCAGAGTTATTAATTCAAAATTGTAAATCAATTTTTTCAACTTATTTTTTGGCGAATGAAATTACAAGCTATTAATCAATCGACCATCCATCACTGACTGAGCTCGAAATTTCAATCGTCCCTACCGAAAATACTATAGTTTTTCATGTAAAAAGTCACATTAGACGGCGCAAAGGGAAAACACAAAAGGAAATGGATCGAGAAAAAAGTATTAATAAAAAGACAGAAAGGTATGACAGGAATGGCCCAAACCAAGAAGAGACAAAATTCCGAAATAAGCAAATGTGAGGTTATTGGTGCGCTCATTACCAATTTCATTAAATCTCTGACGTAATATATTTTTATTACTAGTAAGGCAATCGTCTTGAATTTTTTTCCAAACTTTCACTAAACACTTCACTGTTATTGTGTACTTTTTTATAAACTTCGTAAGAAGCGTTCATTCCTTATATGGAAAGGTAAACGATTTTTTACGCATAGTCCTTAAAACCCTGCGTATTTTTCTTCATGTTTAAGTACGTTTATCTCAATAGCCAGTGAGACGAACCGTTTAAAATTTGATACGCGTGTCAGTCAACTACCTGTTTGAACTCCGTGTAAATTTCAAGACTTTCTTAAGAAAATCGTTTCATTTATACTTTAATCGTAAATCATGAAAATATATATTTTTTCTGATCAAGAAAATTCTTGCGACGTTAATTAATCTCACGAAATATACACGCTGCCGCGCTCTTATCGCTCGTGTTATTGCGTAATGCACGTGGGCGAAAGGAGATTCATGCAGAAACAGCGAAAACTGCTAGCGTGCGTAAAATATGAACCTTTCGAAATGAACCTTGAATGGGACATTGTTGATCTTCCTTGAATTCCCGAACCGTCTAATTTACTAAAACTCAACGTCGTTTATACTTCTTAATATTTCGTCGAAATTCATATTTTTCAACGAAACTGAGCTCGTGCAGCGTATTTTTTCCACCTACGCATTTCCAAACCAACTTTTCATTCACCCTCGAAAACGAAATCCTCGAAAAAACGATTCATTCTTGGTTCCATAAACTTTATTGTTGCTATCACTTATGAGTTTTTTTTTGTTTTCACCAAAATATAAAAAATGGGAAAATATCAGAGATTGTATTATAATCTTATGACAAATACGATATTTCGAATGAAAAAGTTCCATGCTCTTTTAAGGTCTATCGTAAAACCTGCGATCGTCACCTCCGAAGCACAGCTACTATTCTTGGTTCGTGTTCTTGGTACAAGCTTTTATGGAATCCTCTTCAATCAGTGTGTATAGGAAAAAAGGCAAGGAAAATGGTTTATACTAAATAAAAAAAATCCTTCTTCCCTTTCCTTTCGATCATCACTGTTATGATGGCGATGGAAAGAAAAAATGAAATAAAAAAAATCGATGAATCCGCTCTGCAAAGATCTGGTGTCTTTCGAAGGCTCGAGTTAGTCGCATTTACATTGAAACTTGGGAGTAACCGCGTGTGTGTATCTCGAGCTTACGAAGATCAACGTAACTCTGAAATTTAGTAACATTGGTCAGCTCCTCCGTTGCTTGTCAAGTAAGCAACGAGCACTCAATGAAAATCTCGTTGCTAGGAATTCTAAGAAAATTAATATGCACAGCACAGTCAATAAAACGACTTAGGCATACGCATCCAGCGCGTAAAATGCCGAGAAAAATGATTGGAGATTCCCGTGTGAAAAGTTGCTGTCTGAGCAGCTTCCCATGAGAAAGATAAAATATAAACAAACTACTGTTTACTCAGAACATATTTATGACGAATGAACGAACGAATTAGAGTCCCATTTCTAACTGGCGGTGCTCACATACTCATTTGCGAAAACGATGCGTGCTTGAAAAAGCGATGAAGAATCCAATATGAACTCACCAAACTGAAAAATATAGCTGACGTACAATAATTGCTATTTTCCATGTCAGTGGACTGACAAATGGCATATCGTACCTTCAACACCCACGCGCACTCTTCGTCTTTCATTAGAATAAAAAAATGGTCTGGCATTAAAAGGAAAACGGAAGAACACGTATCGTGAAGAGCAATTTGTTATCCTTTTCGAAGTGAAAATAAAAAATGTACTCTCAACGTCTTTTTTATTTTGTAGACGAATAAGCGAGGTAAAAATTGCATATGGACTCGGAGGGACGGCACCGAACTTTGTGGAGAAATGCTCGTCGGACTTGCTACTTCATTCACGGCCCCGATGTTACTGAGAGAACACTCGGCAAGCGAGCGCTGCTTGTGGCAAGCAAACGCTGCATATGGGGTAGCTTCGGCGCACAAATTTCTCCACCCTCGCCACCAACACCTTGAGGTTTTTGCCAGTTGGAAGTATCCGCTGGTACAGGAAACTTTGAAAATATTGTAAGTGAAAGTTCAATTGTAGAAAACTCGTGAAAAGGTTCGATCTTCTGGTAGACCCATCTTGGAATATCTTTATCAGATTATTTCAAAAGATTTTTCATTGGAAAGCACATTGTTCGTTTGGGCACCCGAGGAACTTTTTCATTCGGGCGTCCGAACTATCTTTTTTATGATTCTGCACATACCTCAGATTTTTACGAGCTCATTGATAATTAATTTAAACCCACTTCACTAGTTCCAACGATTTTATGAAGTTATCGTAGATCTTTGGAGGCAGTGAAACTGCCTTGAGGGATTGATGAGCGAATCGATGCATAGTTAAACGGTCACTTTTGAGTCAGGTTTCCATTTTTAAATTACTGAAAGAAATCGTAATTTTTTAATTTCGTTTATGAAAAATATTAAATAAATTTTGATAAATTTATAAAAATGATCGCTCAATCTCTTTGATAATAATTGAAATAATTTTGAGTTCTATTTTTGGACTATTATTTGCCATAAAAAAAAAAACGGATTGATTACACCACCGTACGAGTTTGATTCGCGGTTTATCAGCGTATCGTTCCGGACGGATATACCAAAAATATAGCGAGGAAATCACTGAAACAAAAATGACGTGTTGTACGCACTGAGCAGCTCGAAAACACCATCCGATCGATGTTTTGGAAGAAAATCAATCAGCATACACAGACAGCACAAAGGAATTCTAGGATCTACAATTAAGGAGTTTCGGTACAAAAGTCTAAATATTAAGAAATTGATCAAATTTTTGCCATCGTTCTGCGTAGGCTGACAGAGCCTTTTTTTAATCGATCAAACTTTCAACGAATTTCGATTTTGAAAATTCCAAGTGAGGTTAGTCGACTGATCCACACTCATAAACAGATTGCACCTTATAAAGTGAAGTGTCAAAAAAAATCAGTTTAATTTTCAGGAGCGTCGTTGCTAAGAAAAATCAATAACAATTTGGCTCAAATAACAAGTAATCTTATGGAAATCAAGACACATTCAGTGATATCTCCGTTAAAAATGATGCTAAAAATATGAAATTTTTTGGGCAACATGAGCAAGGCTTGCCGAATAATGTCAATTTTTTCAGATTTATTAGGAGATTTTCTGAGATTATATTTATAATAATCTGTTTCCTGTGCAGTTTTTTGAAGCTAGGATCGTCACCGTCCGTGTTTTCGACTGAGCTTTCACCAGTTTTTCGTCTTTTTTTCCCAACTCTTTTTAAAAGTGTGTGCAACATTGCCAAACTGTAAACTAGCCTAACTTTTGAAAGGTACAGGTCATAACTTTTGGGTAAAATAAATGACTGTACGGCCTCAACTTCCTTAAATTTGTTGTCATAAACATTCGGAAAAATGTGGTCGAAAGAATAATACCGTCTGTTGTGAATTCTCGCACGTTAAACTTATCTCGATTTCGTAACTCGTGTAATATATGCAAGATCGTGACCGATCGTCCGTTTATGTAACTTGGAAATCTTCGTCGACGAAACCAATGAGATTTCATGAAATTTCATTTTGTCAAATTGACGAATAAGTATAACCAAAGTAAATGCTGCGCACAATTCTGACAAAAATGAGCAGATATTTTTCGAAAGAGTAACTCACAATCAGTTACTTTGGCTACGATGGATATTGAAAATTAATGAAAAGCAGCTTAACCCTCGAAGACCACACATGTCTCAAATGGTCTCAAGGCTTGTCGTGTCCGGTAAAATCGGTGCTACGCGACGCAGACGTAAACTTCCGTTTTTCATTTCTTAATCTCGAGAAAGTTTCTCTCGCGCTGGATAGAAAAATATTAATAATCAATTCCCAGGCAACTTTTGATATAGAAAAGGTCTTGGAGTGGCTGACATTCGAGGTGGAATTTTCCATATGCAAAATCAATAAAAATCTGAAATGGATTTATCAAGCGATTTGTTACCGACATCCAGTAAGTCTTTGATGTTTAGCCGAACTTACAAATATGCAGTTACTCATGCGCTGTGTTTCGTATCAATTTATTACTCTCCTCTACTTTTTTGATAGCGCGTATGGGTGAGAAAAAAGGACGGTGAATTCGCGAAGTTACTTAGCTCACATGTGTTCGTGCGGTTAAAAAAAGAACCCATCGGTGAGCGGAAAACTATATTGCGACGGTGAAATCGCGCATTTTATCTTTGATTAGTCTTCGCACATTTGCGTGATGCCAAGCTTCTGATCACCGATGAAAAAGCCGAGACGATGCGAGGACGATAGTAATCTTGAAAAAGTCCATTTTCGTTGATAGCGATGTGGCGAATCTTCACTTCAATCGTGTGAGCTTTCTATTTGGCGCTCGTATTCAGCGGTGAGACAATCATTGTAATTACACAAAAGTAACTCCAAAATACAAAAGTAGCTTAAGAATACAAAGATCGTTGATACGCTGAGCCACGATAAAAAAGAACAGAATTCGATGAAACCCAAAAACCCAATGAAGAATCGTCGTTTGTGCATAATTTTTCGGTTGAAATTCATTTCAATGATTTCGACGACAGTGATGTTTGTTTTATTTCAAAATAATGTTAAACGTGAAGTCATCGTGTACAAAGTTTGACTCATTATGGCCTCTTTAAATGAAATCAGTAACCACTGATTTTGTCGAGCGATCTTTTACCCCCGAATCTCGTACTCGGCGCTCTAATTATTTAAGGAGTCTTCCGTAATAAGATTTTTCAAAAAAATCGATTTTTTTTATTGAATTTTTCAAAAGTATACATATTTAAAAGTATCATACTGAAATTTTATAAAGATCTGAACAGTCCAAGTGTACTTTTGAGCGACGTTTACTTGCATATCATACGAATTTTGAGCGGAACTATTTTTTTTTTTTTTTGCAAAAAATGATGAAATAAAACGTGCTTTTTCGTTGTTTTTGAAAGAACGACTGCCATTTTGTCATTTTTGAAAAAATTGAAAATCGTATGTACCTATTGAATCTATAGCCATTTTTATCTTTTTCTCCGATCATCCATTCCAGAGATTTCATCAACAGCGCACACTCATCTTATTTTTTGGACCTGTCATCTCCCCCATTTTTCTGTACGAAAACTGAGTAAAATAAATTTTCTAGTGTATTTTAAGAGTGCATCTTTTAGGCCTAACACTTTTTATATTGATATTTATACCAGTCGAAAAAATTCGTGACAATAGTCTTTTTTTGCCCGTCTAATTAGAGTAGACCCCTCAAAGTTTTTAATGATGAAGCTGCTACGATTTTGGCTGTTTTTTCATCAACAAAAATATCGCAGGCTGTTGGAAAATCCCACGAAACGTATAGAAAAAATTGCTTTTTTCTTAGCCCGATAGCTTAGTATATTTTCATCGAAAATACTGGATCGGAATCGCGGGAGAAGCGATAGAAAAACAAGGGTGCCCAATAGAATTTGATCTCTCATTGTTCCTTTAAGTCATCTCCAACGAAAAAAACAAGAGAAAAAAATCGTATTACAGAGATTTTATCAAGAGCGCACGCCCATCTTATTTTTTGGAGCTGTCTTCTCCCCCATTTTACTGTACGAAAACTGAGTAACATAAATATAAAAAAAAATTTTTTGTGTATTTTAAAAGTGCATTTTCAGGCCTAACACTTTTTATATTCATATTTATCAAGAGACGCGGTGGCCGGTTTTATGACGTTACAGAATTTTCAAACGGCTCTCACAAACAAACCATTTCGTGAAAGGATCTGAAAATTGGTGACGATTTTTTTTTCGGTTCTTCCCTTTCCATTGGTCCTTGTTTAATTTATACCGGTCAAAAAAATTCTTGAAAATAGTATTTTTTTTGCCTGTCTAATTAGGGTAGACCCTTCAAGTTCCTCGATCAAATTGAAATGATCGAGGAAGAACGACATTTTAGGGGCTGACAAATCCACGAGTTTCAGCTCAACAGTGAAGTATTTCAATGCTTTTTCGGTAAAATATCGCTCGTAAATAATACGGGAAGTGAGATACTTGTGGTAAAAACGAAAGCATTTTCCATTTACGTCGTGAGTATATGCTTCAATTCGTCTTCAGCCCACGTTTATTGATCCCTCGTGCTGCTTTTCTCGACTCTCGGAGGCACACACGTCTATCTGTCAAGTGCGCCTTCGCAATACGTATATCGTTCACAGCACGATTTTTACCTGTCACGTAGAAAAAGGAAAAACTACACTGGTCTGGGTTTCGGATTATTTTCAATAATATTTCACAAGATATTCAATTATTTCATTATTTCTCAATTATTTCTTTTTTCAATTTTCAATTATTTAATTTTTTTCATTGTTTTTTCCTTATTTGCCTTTTTTCACGCATTTGTTGTCCTGTGGGGCTGGCAGTAGTGTTACAGAGATCTGGAGACATCCGAGTCTCATATTTTTTTTTTCTCCTACTGATAACGGTATGTGACTTTTTCTTTTTATTCTCAGAACCAGGTGCAAAAGCCCATCACGAAAATGGACGTAATAAAACACGTTATATACATTCGTCTGACACATAAAGTTTATGACAAAAGGGACAAGAAAATGTCTGTCGAATACAGAGAAAGAACGAAGAAAATAACGACTGTCCGATCGTTATCAATTCACTGCTCTCGTAAAACTAACTTTGCATACATATATTTTCACGTTTCATGTATTCTATACATATTCCATACATATAAATTGATACCGGATATCGAACGAAGAAGCATCAAACTTCAACGTATATAGAGACATAAAAACGAAAAATGAGCCTCAGGCTTCTCGTATTCTTTGCCATTGGGCAGCCATTATTTTCGAGCTTTGTCTATGCAGCCGAACTGAACTACCTTCCAGGATGGAGGAAAAATTTTCACGGTATCGTAATTCCAGGGAATTTTGTACTTCTCTCTTCGCATTGGGTTTTTGGAATTTTTTGGAAAGTTAATTACATCGCGATAGATTCTCGTTCGATCTTCTATTATTTGAACAAATGAAAGCCTTGATCATGCCTCAAGTTTGAATTTTGTGAAATATTGGCGTTGTACATCGCGATATGACATTTAAAAAAGAATTTTTTAACTCGAAATCAAACTTTTTTTTCATTGACTTTTTATCATTCTGACTCTACCTTGGCCTGCTGAATTCAAAAATATCTCAAAGGAAGTTTACTCTTCATTCGCCATAAAAGGTTCGTTGAAGACAGCAAAGGTACAAAGAACTTTTGTCTGTAGGACGTGAACGTAACGATTGATTCGTAAGAGCATTCATCGGATGTTTATTTTCCGATTGAATTGACAGAAAAATTGTGTTTTTTTCGAAAAAGTGGAGTGCACTTTTGCAAGGGTTTAAAGAAAAATCAATTACAGCAGTTCGTTTCAATCGATTCATTTATTACTCCATGGATTCAGGATCTTTGTGCTTGCAGAATGTTGGAAAGAAACATTCCGAGTGTACTTGGAGCGTGGCGATATGCTGACCCCAATCGTGGCTTGAGGTCGGCCTCAATTTGGGGTCAAAGTTCAGAAACCCCATTTTTATAACATTTTTATTTTTTTTGAAATTCATTACTCAACAATCTCGATGCTTGTTGTTGAAAAAATACTAAAAAAATATACAAATTTTTTCATGAGGGTTTACCCCTGAAATTCTTGGGATTATAAGATTATTTCGTTCACAAAATCACTGATGAAGAATCCCTTATTTCAAAACCTGACGAACGTTAAAGAATTTCGTGACAATGTTATACAGTTGGGGTCAATTTATCGTGATGTACAGCGTAAATATTTTCGGAGCCTCCTTCAGTCTTTTGGGAAACGTGATTCGATTGTTTTCCAGGAAATAACAACGAACATCGTGGCTCTTGAACGAGGGAAAGTTGAAAAAACTTTCACCACGTTTTTCCTAAGCTTTGTGAAAAGGGAGTCGCAACACATCGAGAAGCAAAGAAAACGAGAACGAGGAAACCCGACGAGTAAGGGAAAAGGTCGCTAAGAGGTTGCCAACGGTTTTGGAAGTTTTTAGCTGATGATTCTCGGCTTTGGATACGACACTGGAACCTCCGAGGTTTTTTTATCATCTTTTTTAGTGTTTCACGACCGGGTCTTTTTATTAAGTTCCTTCCATACGAAAACCTTTCATAAATCTTTTTGCAGCGAGCTTCGTATTATAATTATGATGAGTAAATTGACTTAACTATATGAAAGGAAGGCCACTGATATGATAAGTCACAAAGTCTGGATTTCTTCATATTAAAGTACAGAATTTCAGCAACTATTGAAAATGCACACGAAATTGTTTCACATTGCCAAGTTTTTTGTACTGGCTTTAATGTTGTTCAGAAGCAGGGTGGGGATGGATCAAAGTGGGGGATATTTTCCTATGCTTATACATTGGGCGCCGTGGTTATTTATTTTATGCCCCGTAGGCTATCGACCCATTAGTTTTTTTTTTTAACTCGTAAGTTATGATTTAAATTTGGGTAAGAAAGGGATTTTATCAATGTTATCATGATATCTCATTTTTGTTTAATCTTAAATAGTCAAACATTTCGACAACGAAAGATTTTGAAATCGGAAGAAATCGCGGCAACGTTGGGGCCCCTTTTGGCACCCGTTTCCGCAACGTAGGCCTAAACTTCGTTGCCAGCCGGTGTTGACATATGGTAACATAACCTTGAAAATTTACACAGCGGTGAAATGTTTAAGATGATTGATTTGAGTGATTATGATCGATTACAAAAACATAAACAAAATAAATTTAATTTATTTTTTCGTATATATTTAATGACAATTATTCTAGGTTAAAACATCATGCGTGCTATTGATTTTTCAAATTTCCCGCGCGGATTCGATACCCACACTCGCTCAGTCCTCCCGCCCCTTCTCTCTGTCTTGAGAGTCCGACGTTGTCATGCCTGTCATATTCTCGGCCGCTTCGAGTAAAATTTCACGCGATTTTGACACAAAAGTTACAGTTTTTTAACTAAATTTTAATGGCACGATCAGTTTTATCCCAAGATTACTGGCTCCGTCCATTAGAGACTGCAGTGTTTTTTTTTCTTCAAAAATAAGCTCTAAATTGATTTGAAATTTTATAGAGACATAGTTCCAATGTTGGACTGTAAAAATTTCAAATTTTTTTTCATAAGGCGTGATTTGCTTCTAAACAACCTTAAGCAGATGGAACGATGAACTCGTACGTTATCAAATAGTTTCGAATTCAAAGTAATCTCGTACGTTTACCTTCCGCTTTCGCCTTAAAAATGGCTCATCCGCAGAGGAACTCTTTCTTAGCTTCGATTACCTTCAAATTTACTCCCAGAAGATGAAAAATTTCGGAGCTGATGGTGAAGCGAAACCGTTGGCTGGTTGATCGATGAAAAATTATCTGCGTACGAAAATTCAGCATTTGCTGATGGAATATCATAGCACGCATTATTTCTTAGTGGTGTGCTCGCACCCATAAAATAAAGAGTATATAAATGGAGCCCTCTCAGCGTAAATGCATCGATGGCGAAATATCGACGCTCCCGAACGAGCGCACCGACGTCAACATCGAAACTTCAAGAAGAAATTGAGACTATATATTCGAATGAGAGGGGAAAATCCCGGAATCTATAAAATTATTGATTAAGGAAGTTGGAGCGATATATATTAGGACATCATACGAAAAATTCATTAGATTTTATTATTCCAAAATAATGAATTGAAAATTTACGTGAATCTTCTTGAATAGCGCTTAATTATGTGTGAAAAATTTGAAGAGGTTTCACCGCCTGGTAATCGAGATATTCATTGTCGAAAATGACGAGGTTAAACATGGGCTCTTATGGAAGCTTTCAAAAAATTGCAAACTTCAACAATAAATATCTCAATTTCACGACGGTAAACCATCGGCATATCCCGCCAGAAGTTTAATACTGTCTTAAGCTTTCTGTTTAAAAAATTTTAATGTGCAAAGTTGGAAAATAGTTTTAACATAAGATACGCTTCAACCTCCTTAACGAAAAATTGTGACTCTTTGACGAAGTTCCGAACGATTGGTCTCGAGGCAAATAAACCTCGAATTTGTAACATTTTAATATGAACTTATTGTTAACTTGTTGTAAAAGCATATCGAGTTCGAATTCAGCTTTTTTATTAGCGACGAATTATAAAAAAGTCGCAAATTCACCTTTTGTCGTAAATAAGAACGATAGAGGCCTTCAGGCTAGTCCATTAAACGGACTCGCAGCCTCTGCACAGCTTTTGTTAATTAAGGCTCGCCTACAAAAGTTGTCAATGAAAAACGTAAAAAAATGGGAGCTTTGCTGTTCGCTGGGGGAAACAGCTTCGTGTCGAAGATGGGGCAGCGGTGTTGCCCTTTGAAAGGAGGGCTCGACGCATAATAAGTTTTCAGCACTTCCCCCTTCTGATATATATAATCGCACATGCTCGTACATATACCTATTTTCGTGGCGCATTTCTTCATCAAACTGTAAACAATCTACAAGAAGCATGCTCCAAAAGTGCCTGGCAGAATTTTTTTTCTTGTTTTTCCGTTGGAGATGACTTGAATGAAGGATCAATGAGAAATCAAATTCTATTAGGCACCCTTGTTTTTCTATCTTCTCCCACGATTCCGATTCAATATTTTCGATGAAAATATACTAAGCTATGGGGCTAAGAAAGAAGCAATTTTTTCTATACTCTCTGTGGGATTTTCCAACAGCCTGGGACATTTTTGTTGATGAAAAAACAGCCAAAATCGTAGCAGCTTTTTTATAAAAAACTTTGAGGGGTCTACTCTAATTAGACGGGCAAAAAAAGACTATTGTCACGAATTTTTTCGACCGGTATAAATTATAAATATGAATATAAAAAATGTTAAGCCTGAAAAAGACTCTTTTAAAATACACAACAAATTTTTGTTTTATACTTATTTTACTCGTACAAAAAAATGGAGGAGGAGAGAGGTCCAAAAAAAGATGGGTGTGTGCTTAAATCTCTGGAATGGATGATCGGAGATAAAAAATCAAAATGGTTTTAGATTCAATAGGTAAATGGCTATAGCGCGTATCTTACGATTTTTTATTTTTTCAAAAATAACAAAATGGCAGCCATTTTTCCAAAAACTCCGGAAGAGCACGTTTTTTTCATCGGCTTTTGCAAAATACAAATAGTTCCGATCAAAATTTCAAAATTCGTATGATATGAGCTATAGCTGTAGTCACAAAGAACATGTGGTAAAATTTTGGCAAGGATCGGTTGAGTAGCTTCAGAGATTTTATCAACGAGCCCTCCAAAAACGTGATTCTGAGAAAAACGCGTTTAAACAAAGGCACAAGTGTTTATTAACTTTTACTATGACACTTTTAAATATGTAAATTTTCGAAAAATCCAATAAAAAGATATCTATTTTTTGAAAATTCTCATTAGGATAAAAAATTGAAAATATTGTGAGTCCTGGAAAAACAGATAACAAATGAGTAGAAAAAGTGCAAAAGAAAAAAGTTACGGAAGCTATTTGAATGAGAGGCGAAAGCGGATACTGCGAGGAACTCGCCATGATGTACTGCTCGTAACACCCTGTGCGAGATTCTCTCGCTGTGTTCCATCTCGAGATTTTTGCTTGGCGTGAAATTACAAAATATCTCGAGAAAATTTTTCCGTCTCTCTGTCCCATGACCTCTGATATTTCCGGCATTCAGAGTCCTGTTTTGTAAAGGAGATTTATACAGAAAAGTCGCGCATGATTTAAATGAGGTTTATGATGTTTCACACGCCATGATATATTGATGTTCCCGCGAAGTGTATGGATCCCTGAAGCATTTTCACGTTGAATTCATTACGAACGAGTTTGCTGTTATTTTCGTTTTTTTTTTTTTCATATCATGAGAAATGGAACCGACGGCTTCCAGTGGTAAAACTCGTCAATCTGAAAGTCCTTCGGTTTTTATAGCAATACAAAATGAATTCACAGAGTCCACGTGTTCGTTTTGCTTTTCTTTTTCAATATTTGTTTCGCGACAATGAGGACGATCGAAGTAAAAATCTAACGAGTGCATATATTTTTATGAATTTGTTTATTCACATACGAAAAACTATTACTACGAAAATATGTAACGTTATTTTATAATCCACGGATTAATTCAGTCCGTTTGCTTCATATTTCAACGATTTTTAACTCGAGTAGAGATCGGAGTTGTACAAAATCCGTTGACGAGTTTCATTTAATCCGGATTTGCGTGGATATTGCAAGAGCCACTTACCTCGAGGGGCTCTGATTCGGTGCGGAACTCTCGCGCAAGAGAACTTGCGCTCTGGCACCACGAAAGAAATTTTTCAGCGAAGCAATTGCTCCTTCTTTTCATCCCTTCTTCACACATCTAAGGATGAACCTTATAGTGCTCTCCTCTGCGCATCGAATCTCAGATCCATCACACTTGTATTAATTCTCCATCAAATCCATTCGATTATACTCTGAAAAATAATCTCATCCATTTCTGAGGGAGGATGCAATCGATCTCAGCAACCGTGCGGTGGAAATTCCTTCTCTTCAAATACAACAATAATCTCGGTTTCGTTGCTTAATCCTGGAAAATACGGGTTTGTATGGAAAATGCAAAAAAAAAAAAAAAATAGCAGCTCCAACCCACGTTTCGACACGATACTTGCGTACTTGAAAAGAAAACTTTTCCCGAAATTTCTCACTTTTCATGGAGCGCTGCTCTCTACTTTGGACCAAAATCATTGAAAAAAAGCTAATTAATTTTTCGAATTCTCGAAACACAAAATTCTTTAACTCAAGCTCAAAATATGTTAACACAAACTTTAACTCAAATGAATACTTGTGGTAATTAATTTTTATTTGTGATGTAAATTATTGTGTATTCGGTGCATAATTTAAAAAGAAGAAAAAGCCCTGCAGTCATCGGACGATGGCTTGAACTTTTTTTCACGAAATCTTCACTCGAAATGCTCAACTTTATTCGGAGAATCTATAATCTTTATCTTATAGGCAAAAAAACGTAAAAATAAATATAAAAAAATGTAAAAAATATAAATAATAATATTGAAATAATCGCTAAATTTCTAATTAGCGGGAATAAGTTTTTTTTTCGTTCTTATAATTTTTGCTACCACCGACACGTACTTCTAAAAAGCGAATTAAACTTTTTTAAAGCTCTTATAAATGGGGCGGCACGGTTTTGGACATTTTCACTGAGTATCACTCGGCCGGGATTCAAAGGGGAGTACTTGATGTTTCATTTTGTTTCCTCGGGTATGCGGTTTTTGTCAAAATAATGAGATAAGTTCTCGGGAACGTGCGGAAAACTGTAAAACGTAACCTTTTTGTTGATACGCGAACAATGCGGCAATGAGCTGAACGGTAACGACTTACGACCCTGCCCTGGATTAATCGACGTGCAGTGAAAACCGATGAAAAGAGCAGAATTTAAATAGCGTCCCCTCATCGAAGTAATTCCGAAAAACAAAAACTGCTTAAAAAACGTCGCATGTTGAAAAATTTGAGAGTGCGGCAGGACTCTTGCAAGTTTCTTTCTTAAGGTAGATCGTGCCCGAAGGATCGTACTTTGTGGGCGTCTAAATTGGACCGATTTTTACTTCCTAATTAAAGTTATTATCACTTTAAATTAATGTGAGAATTATTAATTCGAATTAATTTTTTCAACTTATCTTTTGGCGAATGAAATTACAAGACATTAATTAATCGGGGATCCATCCATCACTGATTGAATCCGAAATTTCATTCGTCCTTGGTGAAAATACAAATATGAAAATATCAAATATAAAATTTGATATGCGACTAGCCATTAAAATTCTGTGTAAATTTCAAGACTTTCTTAAAAAAATCGTTTCGTGCATGAACTACCTTAATATTCCAAGTCAATCCGCTATCGTGTCCATCGATTCAGTCAAAAAATCATGAACGAATAAATACGTTTTTTTATTTTTATGGTGTCACGGTGTATGGCAAAATATTGTGGGAAATAAAGATTCGCGATAGCCTCAAAGAAATGTGTACTGTACCGAAAACCCAATTGTCATGATTCCGTTCACATTTTGTTGTCACAATGCAGGCTGAATTTTGACTCAACTTCGTGGGGAAAATAAAATTAATTTCCCTCTGCGCATTTACGTAATTCCCAGAAAACCTTTCCTGAGATTCCATGCTCCTCGGATCATTAGGTACAATCATTTGGAAAATGCATTTCCTTGTGAAATCACCCCCTTGTTTACGGTGTTGATGGAGACATTAACATTTTTTCATTCTCGCGTAACTTTTTCTTCTTTTAATTTACGCCAGAAAATAACTTTGACCCTCAGAGAGATTGACACTATAAAAAATTAATGCGAGCTCCTAAAAATGATTGTAATAAAAAAATGAAAATTCCCAAAGGCCCAATCTTATTCAACTTTTGTAACCTTTTTCAGACACTTTTTTAATCCAGTTTTTCAGCGCTGTCAGCGTCGCACGGTGGCCTTTTTCAAAGGAGTATTTTTTCACCTCATCAATTCCAGCCCAAATCACCAATGGGGAGATTTAATTTTTTCAATCTACTTGTGCTCTCAAAAATTAGTTTCCGTATCGCGAAACCGGAAGTTAACGAATTGCATCGTTTCTCCCGAAAAAAAATACTCGAAAATACCTGTTTTTTTTCAGAGTGTTACATTTTGGAAACTTCCCAACAACAATACAATTTTTTCCCGTGCCGACCGACGAGTATCAAACAAACAAGGATAAAGAGCTCTACAATAAGTTTACATTATCCGCTATGAACTTTCACGTTTTCGTCAGCATTGATTTTAAGATGTAGAAATAATGAGATAAAGTTGAAAAGTATTAATTCCATTCACGTTTTGGAGTCCATTATGTCTCAAGAATATCTCGGATCTTGGAATGGAATATCATACAAGGTAGGATAACTCGTCGATAGAATCTGCTTATGTGTGCACAGAGTATGTCAATACTAGTGCTTTTCATTTGTACAAGTTTGAAGGGACGTACGAGGGTGGTGAGAGGTTTATGTATTCCTGAGTGTACGCTCAGCATGATAAGCAGCTCTTACCACTCGGTCGGTAGCCGTTCGTATTTCAGTTTCTCATATTGCACGTGGATCACGTGTACTCCGACTTCATTCTTATACGAAACGATGACCGAAGTTGAATAGTGAATTATGTTAAGGAGAATTCGAGTTCAATTTTTATGTGAACTCGTGGCATTGTTTAAATTGAAACTTGTCGAGAAAAGTTATTCGTTATAACAAAGTTTTCGAAACTCGTGCCCCCTTCGTTCAACTGCGCACGAGCTATTCAAATGGTTGGAAATGGAGCATGAATTCAGAGGATTAATTTTGGATGGCATGCGATTCTCTGAAAAAAGAGCAGCTCTGCAGCCACTCTGAGTGAATTTTCCTTCTCCTTGTATTTTCTCTGCTGGGGCTGAGGTAATTTTTTAAAAAATCACGGTACCTCGAAGTGAAGATGTGGCTCATTCATTCTCCGAACGAATTTCTTCTCTTGGAGCCAAAGTAATTTTAGCTGAATTGCAACGCTGGGATTATGTGAAAAAAAGACACAGATTAAGGAAATTGCGACGGTCTTTTTTCGCGAGCGTTGCTCGTGTCACGCTTCTCATTTGAGGAGCAAAACTGTAATCAACGCGAACAGAAGAGGATCGCTTTTAGTGGCGTTCGTGTTTTATTTTTACACTCCTACAAAAACGATTCTTTTAATAATTGACAAAGAAGCTTCGACAATCCAATTTTGGAAAGTAAGGGAACGTCGCTTCGTTCACACCGCGAGCTACTGTCAGTTCGAGAAACGAGTGACAGTATCTCGAAGGTCGCATCCGACTCGATTCCCATCAAGAATTCCCTCGAATGCGATTTCTGGAATCCCGAAAATCCCCGAATTTCACATGATCATAACTCAACAGCTAAATTGAGATTCAGAGACGGATACGAGAGGACTTTCAGGAAGGATTTCCGTCGTAGACTGAGCACAGTAGGGTGGCAGATATCAGGAAATCCCCACGCTAATCGGTTACTTCCGCAAAAAACTCTAACCAATCGACAAAAAATAACGACGGAGCTTTCGTATGGAAATTCGCGAAAATCGATTCTCACTTTCCGAGATTTTGGAGTTATGAAAAAACTAGCGTGGAGATTTATGTTACGTCATATCGGAAATAATCCGGTTCCGTATACATTTTATTTGTTGAAGAAGAAAAAAAATTCTAATCCTGCCGAAAGTTGAATTTCGAAAAAAAATCCATTCAACCGCCCGATGCCCAATTTGACGTGAAATCGTTGGAATCTCTATTGAATTGAACGTCAGAACCGTGGTTGTATGAAAAACCTCAAAAGCTTCGTTACTCGTTGATTGTTCAGGCGCTCGAGCTCACTTTGGGCCTCGAAAAAGGGCGATTCTGCACACTGCACACTGTAAAATCCAATTGAATTGCTCGGACCACAACGATATTACAGTTTTTAGAAGTACAAGAGAAGGCGCAGGATCGAGAAAAAATATTTTTCTCCCCGATGACCTCTTTGGCCGCGAGAAAACAGGAAACTTCCGTACCGAAAGGTCAAAGTTCGATCGCAAGCTCCGCGAGGTTCATCACCCCTTCATCAATCGCGTATCCGTACAAATATAGCACGCTATAATAGTGTTGTATGAAAGGTTGAATTCACCCGATGAATTAATTGAACAAACGTGGCGGTTACGAGTGTCGAGTGTATAAATACCACAAAAATAATTCCCTTCGGTTCGGCAGACTTATTATTCGTATTGATACGGTTCGTGCAAAAAGTTATTCTCATTTTTGGACTGCAGCGTTTTACATATCGCGATAATTTTAAGGAAATAGTACAGGTAAAATGCAGATGGAAATATGATCTGGGAACAAGGAGTTTGCATCTGGATTTGCCATCAATTTATTTCCATCCGGTGCATACGATCTGGCTGGCGAGAGAAAAGGGAAAGGGAGCTGGGCAAGGAATTGTACAGAAAGCGGGTGAAATAATCGAGAGAATAGAAAAAAAAGGAGGCGAGAGTTCGGGACATGATGAAACGAGGTGAAAGGGCTGCTAGTTTGAAAGGCTGGAATAAACAGTTGAAATGTGCCATCGCGCGCGTGAATTCTCGTGGCCGTGATTGCGGTTCCTTCATGTTTGCGTCGCGATATACACCACGTGGGATTTCCCGATTTTTCCTTTTTCCAGCTTTTCTTTTCTATAGTCAAAAGCGTACCGTACCGGATTGCGGTTGTCCGGGAGCCAATCATCCGCGAATTTATCCGCTGTGTGAATGCCGAATGGCGAATACGCCGATCGAGCCGCTCTTCAGAATAAGAACTATACGAAAGCTCTCGGCAAAAGTCGACAAAGTTTTTTCCGATACGGGCATGAGCGTGGTCGAAGGAACACCGTTTCGACACTCTCGTTTCTTCGTATAATAAATTATAGCTCAACCGTTTTTTCTTTTCCAAGTATTTCAAAGTTTGAAAACTTAAGTCGCCGTATATGAGGTAAGAGCGAACTTTCTTCGCAGCGTTATCAAAGGCACTTGCGAGCTCTTATGAACGAGATAAAAGTTCAAACGTGTGAGAGCACATTTACTGTTCTCCGTGTGCTTTCCTAAGGCACTTTGACTCTCACATACGTATATGCGAGCAAGGTGAAGGGAAAGTGACATGATACGTCATTCGCCCTAATGACGTACTTCCGCCCGTAACATATTTCACAACGAAAATTTTTCCCATTTTTCCACCCTCTCGTCAGCCCGACGAGATAAGGGCGAAACGAGTTTTTTTCCGACTATCATTCGCAGGACGTCCGAAATTGGACGGTTAAAAAAAAGGGAAGTAAAAAAAAAAATCATTGTACACGCACGCCGAATCAGGCTGTTGCGGTCAACCCGAGGAAAGAGCGAGATGAGGGTTCCGAGGGTTAAACTGATCTCCAGGTATTGCACGATTCCCGAGGATTCGAGGGGCAGGGAAAGGATCAAGAACGATTCAGAGGATCCTCCCTTAAAACCGAAGGAACAAAAAAAAGCGATAAATCACAAACATGACATAGGAATGGAGAAAATAAATTTAATTTTTTCTTTACTTCGATATCCCTTCGCTTCGTTGAACGCGACAAATGTTCGCGGTCAAATTCGTTCTCGAAAACACAGCGATGAACGAAATTTACGCGTCATTTCCATATCAACCATCAGTTTTTTCACGAGGTTTTTACACTTTCGTCCATGAAGTTATACTCTCGATGTATCTGAACACGAAGCTTATACACTTCGTCACGGAGAAGGAAGAAAAGAAGAAGCTGTACTAGAGGAAGCTATGATTAAATTGGAATCCCTTTGCAGATGGGAAACTGTAACATGACCGATCGATATCTGCCGACTTTCTCAACGTCGTTTTCTTAAGCTTTATAAAACCAAATCCCAAAATATTCATGGACCAATACGTTTTTACAGTTTCTCCACACTTTTTAGTGCTTTAAGCCAGTTCTATCGGTTCTGCAAATCCACTAAGTCATGACGATTTCGACTTTCTTGAGACCACAGAGTATATCAGAATTTTCGGGGGTCACCTCGCTCATGTCAAAGTTTAAAAGGCGCTTATTTCACAAATCCATTTCGCTATTTTTGTGTCCTTAATGTGGTGTGAATGTATGTATGGGTGTGTGCGTAACTGATTGTGAGTGGTATGCGTGAAGGTTCGAATATCGCGACCGTGAGTGCGAGAGAGATAGCTGCAAATTTCGAAATCGAAATTCTTTGACACAGTTTAACCGATTAAAAAAAGGCTCTGCCAGTCGATTTTTGCCATCGTTCTGCGTAGGCTGACAGAGCCTTTTTTTAATCGATCGAACTGTGTAAAAGAATTTCGATTTCGAAAATTCCAAGTGAGCTTAGTCGACTGATTCATGCTCTCAACGACGGCTGACGAGGAACGCTCTCGTCAGTTCGACCCGAGGATGGAAGGTGTATAGATGCGAAATCTAACAATACTCACGTATCTCGAAACAAACTTTGTTGAAATGTTTGCCCGTCCAATGAAATCTTTTTATTATTTCCTACCTTAATCCCACTGTACTGGCTTGAAACTGTGAATGCAAGTTTTGTATTCTCTCACGATGCACGGGATTTTTCCCACTTAGGATTCAAGGATAAGATAATATTTTTTTATCTCCCATACCACCCCATCGCAGTGCCCAATCGATGTGAAGTGCGAAGCTCGAGCAAGCAGTCGGGCTGGCTTAATTAACACAATATTAGGCCATTACCACAATGTGTTTTATCACGAGCTTACGCATTAAATGGACTACATTTTCGGCATGCTATTGACGATAACGCTTCAAGCATCAAGCACTTAATTACGAGGGCTGATTACCTACGTCGTCGTGGTTATAACGTTTCTTCAATCTCTACCATAATCGCGGGTACTCGTACGTAATTTCCAATATTACTCAATTTATAAGTATCAAAGTACAAATGATCAGATCAACACACTTTCGTTGCGAGCTTTTTCAATATTGTTCTCACGACTGGCTACATTCGTGCTCATATTCAACCGCTGGCTCCAGTTTCACTCGTTGTTCTTCTACATTCTCATGGAAACGACGATAATTCGAGAAATCATAAAGGCGTAAGCCTCCGAGCTTCTGAATAATAATTCTACCATTGACAAAGCGGTCGAAAAAAATTCATTCGTTTTCAGACTTTTGATTATTGTTGTTTTCATGGTTTTTAGTGACGAAAGTGCTCGGTGATCACAGCCACTCTGATTGAAACATTTTCAAAATCCCTATCAAATTGAATACTCGAAACTATCGATGCCAAAAATTCTCTCATCGCACCATCAACGTGAAGCATCCGAATTGCCCAAGCGCTGGCGTTTCGAGATTTTTCGTTCCATCAATCCCGACAGTGGGATGCCCTGAATGTCAATCAAGTTCATGACCGCATTGATGCCCAACAAAAGCTCGTGCTGCGGCCACAGCGTGATCAAGTTTTAAAGATTCGTCCCTGACAAGGCACGTTTTTTTCGTATCTTTTATTCCTGACACACGATCTTTAGCCATGGGCCAGGCTTCCAACCAATATCAGAACTCATCAGCTACGTTCATTGTCCAGAATTTCAACTTCGCCATACGAATAAACCGCGGTTTATAGCGAAGTACAAGCGAGTCATAGTCGAGACGACCATCCGCCCGTTTTGTCGATAATGCAAGACTCACGTACAGGAATGGAACAGGAATCGATCGACAAAACTGATAAAATATTGATGAAGAATGTTGTTACTGTAAAAGCGTTACAGTGTTCGGACGGTATGTGTCAATATCCGTGAGGCGCCGTTGGTCGAAGGAACACTTTGTATTATGAATCCAATTGAAAACACTCTCGAAAATCTCGGGAAATCTCGCTACGAGGGCTCGGGAGCTCTCGAGCTTGTTGTTTTCGAATTTTTCGTTTCGTCCAATTTTTTTTTTTGTTTTTCTCAACATTGGACATTGGAGAATTTGATTTGAGCTTATGGACTTGAGGAACGACGTAACCGTCAATATTAAAACCGTCAATAATTATTCGTGGCGTCTCAAGTTCGACCTAACAAATAGAGACTTGTGTTCAACAAAAATTCGTACGATAAAGTACTTCTTTGAACGGAAGATGCGATCGCGAAAAGAAGCAGAGAAAATTTCCAATGATTATGCGTGCATGGAATTTGATATGAAAAATCAGAAAAATGAAGTCAATTTGAATGTATGAATTTATGGATCAAATTTTTCTATAAGCAATGACTGGCTTCCTCTCCGCGTTCGTTCTCCAAATGAAAGTGGAAAAACTGCTTAGAACTTTGATTAGGGGTCGGAGATTGTTTTTTTAACTCGTTCAACGGTATATGATTCATGGCTTAAGGAGCTGAAATCCTCGGAAGACCTTGAAAGGGCATGCCCGATACTGAAGGTCGTTTCTATAGGAACTTGATGGACCGGAGAGCAAGTTCCCCAACAACGCGTACTCCTGCCTTTTCCTTTCTACTTTGGTTTCTCTCGAAAGCGCTCGAAGCCTTCACTTCCTGTTTGTCCCCTCGAAAAATCGTTGATGAAATAGGGTAGAACGTGGGGAAAAAATCCCATCACAAGGCTCGTCCCGTATATCCGTGCTGGGAGACCCGGAGGTCAGCTAAATCTAATTCCTCAATTCCGTCACATTCGTCGATGATCTATCGCTCTGAGAATTTTGATTTAGTGAACCTTCTTAATGAGGATAAACGAAGGGGAGAAAAGAGGAAAGTAGAAGGAATTGAAAAGTAGGCTATCGAAACAAGCTTTATGGGAGGACGTTGAAGGTCAAAGTGACACCTTTCCCTTGCTAAAACGTATTTTAACTAAACGAAATACAGCCTCATTCGAAAGGCTATTAGTTTCGATCGAATTGTTTTCTTTCTCACCGATAAATTGAAGATCTACGCCGAGTGAATATACAAAAGTAGTGTTGCCTGTTGGCTGATTCATTTCTAATGAACTTTTTGTTTTACCGCGCCACAGAGGGGAGTTGAATTGGCAAATGTATTTAGGAAAATGTCGCCCTTTTTCTTCACTTTTCGTCGAGGAACTTTCGCCTATTTCGTAACGATGGTTTTAGCAAAGGATTTGAGTAGACGTCCAACATTGAGTCATTAAGGTAGCAAGCTCTGAATGTAAAGCCGTGGCGCAGGCCCTCGCTGTAAAGATTGCCGAGGAAAAATAAAGGAAGCTTTCTTGAGAAAATTGGCATAGTTTACGTAGTGGGGACTGAAAGCAATTGCCGGGCATGCCATGGACCCCTTTTTTATGGGTATGGTACAGCGAAAGCTGCGAAAAATACTGCTTCCAAGATTATGTATAGATACACGAAATGTGAACGAGGGAGATTATGTTGGCCGTTTAGTTTGGGGGAGAGAGAAAAAAACACGTTTGTGCGGAGTTGTTCCCTCGGGGACAAGGTAGACAAAGCTTGCATTATCTTTACGAGTTTCATCGTCCACCTTATTTATACGTTTTGGTCCATAAAGGGATAAGTACGTTGTGATTCATAACCCTGTGAGACGCTTCGTTTCGGAGATGATTTTGATCAGCGATAAAATTCCTTCGGAAAATGATTTTCCAAGCGTTTCACTGACCCCGAAGTTTCAGCTCAATATCAGACACTCAAAACCTATTATAAAAAATGCCCACTTCACTTTTCAAGCACCACGGATCAGTAGAATATTTAAAAGCAACTTCTCAAGTGCTTATGGAAACGTTGCGTTGCACGATTCTGTCAAGTTGCTGGACAACTTCAAAGTTCTTTCTCGCTGTGGAAAATTCACGTTGGCTTGAGAGCTTTCTAACTTTGTACACGTCATATTCGGAAAAAGTTGGTACCTACGTAATGCGTGTCGAAGAAATAAAGAAGAATATGTTGCGAAGCTTTTTAATATTGTTTTAAATACGCACAAGCAAATGTCTGCACTAGATTTTCTGTACGAATTTTCTTACTTTACAAATTGGACATGAAACTTGCCCAGAATTCGAAAGCTCTTTTGATACGAAGGAGACTCGAATGTGGGGGCAATTCATTTCTGTAATCGTGCTCAACTATCACGTAGATTTCGTAGAGACTCCTCAATCACAAGACCGTAGAGTGGTTTGAGCACGATAGGACTTAATCAGATGTAGTCAGGATTCGAGGGAATCTACAGAGACAAGGGAGCCCAAACATGTCTGACAACTATACGCGCCCACATCGCCGAACTGAAGCCTCAGCCCTTGACAGAAGTAGACGTAGGTCGGAGCCAAAAATAATACGTAATATGAGCTTATGCATCTAGATGAAATTTGCATCAACGAATTATTCGGACTAGAAGCGAAGTTCGTTGTTCGCTGAATACGATGGAAGCAGTTTTTTCCGGCACGAAAATGTGCTGATTTAAATTCCGAACGCAGCTAACGAAGAATTATAAATTTGGATAACTCGTTGCTTGTTATTAACTCGTAGAGACGACACTGGTGCAAATTTCAGCATTCCTTTCTTCAATTCGGCCATTTTTCTAAAATAGAACTTGACTTTTCGATTTTTATAACTATTGTAATCGATTTCTAAGGAATTGTTACCCCTAAAAAGTCTCGTTGTACAATTAATTCCACACATTCATGGATGACACAAAAAGTTTTGAAAAATCGAACTGCAAATTTGGACCAGTGTGGCGAGTGTGTGACCCCAAAGGGCGAGTGTGGTGTCTATGGGTTAATAATTAAATTCACTTTTTTGCCTGACAACAAATCATGCATCGACCTGCCTTTAAATTGTTACATTATTACATTACATTTATATACGAAAATTGATCCTCGCATAAATGTAACCTATTTTTAAGGTATTATTTGAATTGCAGTATTGATAGAGTGCCCCAGGATCATGCGAGCTATCGTATGATCGTCACTGGAATAACGGGTTTCACGAGCACTCGAACTACAGCCCCGTAAATGCGTCGCTTGATTGAGGATCCTATGACAGTACGAGATCTCCTTCACCGTAATAACTGTTATTCCAGGATTATTCCATGATCGAACCTATCAGGCTATGTTGAAGCTACCATCGATTTCCCATTCTCAAAAAACAATAAAACGTTCACTGAAGTCTCTTGAATGTGTTTTCAGGGTTTTTATGTCCCTGGAAATGATCAGGAGCCATGACGATTTTTCAATGCCGAGCATCAATTATTCGACGGAATCGGATAATTAGTTAAAGCAATAATAAAACACTTGAGCGGAAATGGGATGAATAATTTTTTTCGTTCCTCATCTCCAATCATTTCTTTTCTGATTTCAATCTCAATGCAAATTTTTATTTCATCAACAAAATACTCTAAATTGCAGAATCTTATTTTAAAAATCTTGTGGACTGACGTAAATTATAATTATTGCAATTACCATAGAGTCTGTAACTTGTAGACTAAAATTTATGATATTTATTGAATAGAAAAAGCACTCTAAAATTATAAACAAAATTTGTACTATGAATCAATTTTTTTCGTGCTTAAGGTAGATCGTGCCAGTAGTGGCGTATTTTATGGGGGTCTAAATTGGGTCGATTTTTACGTCCAAATTAACCCTTAGTGTGCATCTGGGGTCAGGTTGACCCCAAAATTTTTTTCTCACATGAATAGCATTTACGAATGAACATCTCATGAGTAAAACCCCCAATATTAAGAAATCGTTATCCCATCTCTAAAAGTAGGGAGCACAGCCACTTCATACTCCAAAATAAATACACTTTTTGGAAGGGTTGCAAAGTGGACTATTTTTCCCTTAAAGCATGGAACCTTGTCTGTAAAACTCTGTAAGGATTTTTTTCAAAACTCAAAATATAATTTTTTACGAGAGATTTAACCGAAAAAGTGCTTTTTACGCGCACTATCAACTTTGAGCACGTTTTTGAACGATGAAAAAAGATTTTTTTGGAAATCCAACTTTGCAGCCTTAAAGTTGGAACAATTAACTGCAAAAAGTGACTAAACCTTTTATTCCGAAAAGCGCATAGTTACCGAGATATTCGATGTCAAAAATGACCTGGGGTCAAAGTGACCCCATGTGCACGAAATGTCTCGCTGTCAAGGTGTGCACACTAAGGGTTAAAGATATTATCACAAATTGTAAATAAATTTTTTCAAATTATTTTTTGGCGAATGAAATTACAAGCCACTAATTGAACAGGAATCCATCGCTGACTGAAACCAAAATTTCATTCGTCTCTGGCTAAAATACTATAGTTTTTTATGTAAAAAATCGCATTAGAGAACGCAAAGGGAAATGAAACGAGAAAAAAGTGTTAATAAAAAGACAGAATACTATAACAGGAATGGACCAAGCTAAGAAAAAACAAAATGCCAAAATAAGCAAATGTGAGATTATACGAGTGCTCGTTACCAATTTCGTTCAATCTTCAAGGTAATATATCTTCATTACTAGTAAAACAATCGTCTCCAACTTTTCCCTAGATCTTCATTATATACTCCATTGTTATTGACGAATCGTTTAAAATTTGATATGCGTGTCAGTTGACTACCCATTGAAACTCTGTGTAAATTTCAAGACTTTCTTATCGTTTCGTGCACGAACTACCTTAATTTTATTTAATTAAATATTTATTTAAATTAAAAAAAAAAAAAACAACAAAATTGTATCATCTTGACACAGAGTATCAGATGAAATTGTAATTGCCCTTCTGTTAACTTGCCTCGAAGCTTTTAAATTCTCTTCTATGTCGTGTTAATAATTTGCCAATGTTATTTTATACGAAGGTATTTCTCCGCAATTTATTTCATGTAAATTGTTATGTGTAACATGAGATTTTATTTCATAGCGTGCTTCATCATAATAAATCTAATCCATCTATTTATTTACGTCTCTCGTAATTCAGACTGTCTGGGTGAGTGCGAGAAAAAAATGGCTCTCCTGTCCATGCGTGGTTGGTCAATGTTAAGAGAGTCCAGGAAAGGTGAATAATTGGAACATGCAAAACCCAATGTTCAAAAGCATGTTCTCGAAATTGTGTTCGCACGCGGTGTACGAAATTCCTACGCCTCAGGCCAGGTTTCATAATGTATACAAATTTGAGATACACTGTGCAGTGTTGTGAGTGTTCTACGAAGAGAATTAATCCCAACCACCTGAATATAATCCACATGTAATTTATTATTAAACCGCTGCGTCGTTCCAGCAATCTGGACTTAAGAGCTGTACGTTTCTCCAAGGACTGACCCAAATTTTGCATAATCCATAATCCCACATCTCACCCTTGTCAGAATATTCATTCTGAGATACAGAGAAGACTCAAGATCCCATCGGTGCCGGTTGGAAAGGACCACAAAGCTGACATTTAACAAGACTGTAACACAAAAGGAATCAGTTGGAAATATGGATTTTCGTGTGTGACGAGTTTTATAACATTTTTCCAACGAATAAATGATTGAACGATCAATTAAAATGGTCACTATTTAAAAGAGAACAACGACCGACTCATCGCGTCTTGGCAAGTTTGCGAGCAGGCATCTCTAACATCCCAACGAACTTTGACAGACGATTTCCGTTAACTAAATCGTAACAGCTCTGTAAGCAAATTGAATGACAGCACTTCATTGCTTCGTCGTTCAATAAACCTCAAGCATTGTTCAAGTTTCACTCGCGATCGTCGTTTCCCTCACTTATACTAAACTTCACCAAACAAACATCGCTATTTCCGGGGCATGATGCACCTCAATCGTCATCCCTCTAGGCGGATTTTACGCAACAATCAGTAACTCCACCGGAACCGTTTATAGCCAGCTCCGAAATGTTCGAATACTTTACTTTTCGAAGATAATGAGGAAAATGCTGTTTGAAACGATACTCCAAACTATCCACTCGAAATTCACAACGCAACAAACAGCAGATTTTTATTTTTTTTCCATTCGATCGATCCTGACGTAACGAACTTTTCGAATCTATCAAATTTCCTGTACTCCATTCCAACATGATTGATTTATAGGATGAAGGCTTTTTGGGGAGAGCGATTAGTGAATTGGAGCTCGGACCGTGTTACCAGGAGTCACTACTCAATCGATTTCGCTGTCAACAAGGTTTTCTGCAGTTTCTACTCGCCTGCGGCGAATCCCATGCGGTTGGAGGTAAGTTGACCGCAGCCGCGTGTAGGAAAAGGGCAAATGTAGTTGAAGTAAAAAGAGAGATTTCTGCAGTCTTTTCAGTCCCGTATTTTTCGAGCCCGAAATTTCGAGTTCTATTTCGAATTTGACGTATCGCTTGAGAAATTTCGTTGAAGCATACGAGTAACGATGAGTCGATTCAACCCATTCCCCTTTCTTGCAATCGATCGAAGGTACTAAATGAACGAGAAGATAAATAAATTTGCAAGTTTCGTGTTCGAGCGAGTTTTCATGAAACTTTGGACCTCGTAAAACTTGTTTACTCGTTTCCATAATCTCTTATTATTTCTCCACTTCAGAGAAAAGTTGCAACAAAGAAATTTGGCTGTGAAATATGGCCTCTTGGCCCACTGAAATTGCCAGCAGTCTCAAATAATTCATCCTCTTATGCAAACTCTCGGGAACCTAGTGAATTTCTCTTGATGCCAGAATTCAACTTCATGTCGCGTGTTCAAACTTTCATGCGCACACACACACACACACACACACACACACACACACGTACTCGGACAGGCTACCGTGCAAATGCAATATTTTCCTTGTGCTCCGGCATAAGTGAAAGTGATGAGAATGAACGAATTTATTTCCACGCAGTGAACATTTGCAGAATCAAAAAGAAAAATCAAAAAGAAAATTTCAAATTCCATTTAAAACATTCCATTGGATTCGAGAGTCCTTAAATCCCTATTTTTTGTTTCTTCGTTGGCACGAAACATTTATTGAAACGGTTGAAAGCTTGTCGGTCAAAAACGATGCGTACTTTCTTTTCCCTTTGAAATACGAAACTTCCATCGAAGTTTCGTGCTTCGAGTCTCTTCAAAGAGATATCACAATGGAGAAATGTATTCTGGGAAATTATGAAACATGCTGGCGTATGTTTCAAAAAATTTTCCGACCTTTTTAACTAATGCAACTTCAAATAAACCTGTTTTAAAATAAACCTAGAAAACGCTGAGGAAACAGAATCGCACGTTTTCATGGTTGGAAGTAGGTCAACTTGGTGTGAAAAATCTGACAACGTATGGGAACTCGCGACTGACATGATCGAGGGTGTAGCTTTTTCAGAACTACGATCTCTTAATCAACTGACACGGTTTGTTCGAAGACAAAGTAAATAACGAACGAAATCCACTGAAAGATTTGTATGGTTTGCCTTCGTTAATTATTTGGTCTTAAATTATTTGGGATTTCGTGTTTGTTAGCGTGCCTTAGTTCTCAGCTAATTCTAGAAAAACTCATCAGTGAGTTTGTTGCCAATTTAGTATTTAAACTAAAAGGCTTTGTTTGAAAAAAGTGAGAAAAAGGAAGAATTCAATAATCAGAGGGGCAGAATGAACCTCGAAAACCTGACACTCGAGTGCTCTCTCTCTCTTCACAAATCGACGAGTCCTGAATTTCGTGGAAACCTATGATTCAATTATCTCTTCCAGGACTACGACAAAATGTCTTGACATTGTGTCTTTAACATTCTTTCGAAAGTTAATAAAATATGTTGTCCCTTGATTGACAGTTTTGAATTTTGCTTAATTGAATGGAGGCCACAGAAACTCGTGTTCATTATAACGGTCACTACGATAATAAATTGAAAAAAATTAAACTTACCTTGAGCGTGTTTTTTTCATTATTATTCCCTTTGTAACGAGAAATAAAAGAAAGAAAATTGGAAAAAAGATAGTGATAAATATTGAAACGCGTACGGATATAACGTTACGAAAACTCTCGTGTTGGGATTGTGTAAAGTCCGTGAAGAACCGTCTCGCCACGCGGCCGATAGCAGACTGAACAACCCTCGTTTGTCCAGGGGTTGTGCGTCCGCGCATCAGGTCACGCTGAACGGCCAAGAAATCCTCACGAAGAACGTCGTCGGGTAGAGCAAAATTTTAGAAACGATACGAAGCAATGAAAATTCGTGAAATGATAAATTAAACGCTACGTCGATTAACCTTGATAATCCGATAATGCAAAGTGAAATTCGCAGAAAATTTTCTCTACCGAAAATGTATTCGGCAATTATTTCAATGTGGTGGGAACGTGAAATTCCTAAGACGTATGTGACAGAATATTTTATGAACAAAATCGTACAGAAGAAGTCTTTGTTTGTGTTTGCAAACCCCCCCAAAAAAAGAAAAAAAGCGGCTTTGTAAACGTAATGTATATTTGAAATTAAGAAAAATTCGTCGATTTTACATGTATCGGCCATTGAGGAAGTTCATCTCGTAATCAAATTAAGGATGCGTAAGCACTAGGCTCCATTTCAGATGACACTCTCATTTTTTTGTATATTATAGTCCAAGCTTAAAACTTAATCTCTGTGAAATTTCAAGGTCTTTCAAAAAATTCTGTCAAAATAACAGCTGTATTGACAGTACAGGTTACGAGGTCGCGGTGTTGCCAAACTAACTGGATCGACTGCGCTAGTCGCAATTATTTTTTTTCTTTTGACCGATACCCGATGAACTTCCTTAAGAGGATGGATCAGTCGGTATATCGCAACCGTGAGTGCGAGAGAGATAGTTGCAAATTTCCAAATCGAAATTCTTTGACACAGTTTGACCGATTAAAAAAAGGCTCTGTCAGTCGATTTTTGCCATCGTTCTGCGTAGGATGACAGAGCCTTTTTTTAATCGATCAAACTTTCAACGAATTTCGATTTTGAAAATTCCAAGTGAGGTTAGTCGACTGATCCACACTCATAAAATAGATGGAAGTATTCCGATATGACTTATCAATGAAAAAAAAAAAAAAAACAACATTCACTTTACGTCTAGTGTTCCCCGTGGATCCAGGACTTGGGATTGGAATTGTCATTTGTTTAATATTTAGTGATATCTGACAATATCAAAATAGTCATGTTTATATATAGAATTAATGATATATTACTCTATACGCAGTCGTTAATGACTCTATATATGCTCCAATCGTTTAAATTCGATTTCCTTTCGGCGTCATGCTTCGAAAGTTAGGAAGGTTATCGGGATTATCGGTGTGCCTCGCAGCTGGCAATCTACTATTCTTCATAACCTCAGATAACTGAAATTTGAATAAATTTTTCTCGCTGTTTAATCATTTTTATGAATTGTTATATTGACATAGAAATGTTTCAATTATAATGACCAATATACGCTTTATACGATGTTTTTAACATTTGACTCGACTTCAAAATTTACTGAAATGTGCAGTTTTTAGGAAATCTACATCGACCTTCTTTTCGAGTTCCTCGTGAAGTTTGTGAGCTTCGAGATAGGCTTTCTCGACATTAAAGGGTGCGTCGGAGGGACAGCCTTTACTGTTCTGCCATCGACCCTCCACTGAGATGATCTACAATAAAATACGCAAACATATTTTAATCGGTTGTTCATCGTGCTCGGTGAATCGTAAGTGAACGGAATATTTATATGAAAGTCATTACATTATTATATGAAAGTCGTTACATTCCCCTACGAACCCAATGACGAGGAGCCAGAAGAACAAAAATTTTGGCATTTCTGTATTTTGCAATTTGCAGATCGAATATTCGCAAGATAGAAAAACTTCTCGGTAGAGAACGTCGATATAGTTGCTACTGCGAGTGACCGATGAAACTGAAGAACATTGACTCTTTTTATACCGATGATCAAGTGCGTAGCAGATATTAAGGGAGCTTTCCAGTGTGACAGCCCGAAAAATCGCTGTTTTTCGCGATTTTTTTTGTAAAGAAAAAATAATCTAATCGGTCTGGTTTTTTTTTGTATATTAATTGGGTATTGAAGAATACAAAACAATTTTTTAATGATCGATTTATTTATTAATTAATATCTATAAAAATGATGAAACAATTGTTGCAGAAAATTCACTTGGATGTGGTGTCCACGTTGGGGGTCACAATTTTGATCTGAAACAAAAAACACAAAAAGATTATTGATCGGTATATAATTGGCTTTCGTGCTATGGAGGCTTTTTTTTCCAAAAATGGCGCCGGTTTGAACAAAAAGTATCGATTTTAGCATTTTTTTTGGCAGTTTTTTTTACAAAAAAAATAGGAAGATGTCAAAAAAAAAAAGCTTCCATAGCACGATAAACAATAACGTTAAGAATATTGTGTAAAAAATTCAACTCGATAGCTTTAAAACTTTGCCCTCCAAGTTGGACACCGTTTTGAAAAATGCTGTTTCGAGAAAAACGCGTTCAAAGTTTCAAGTGAGGAAATTTTAGGTAAATCGTTTACTTACGGTCAATCAGCGATGCTGTACAGTAACCGAAATAATCTGAATTTCGGCATGAAAATTTCAGGGAATATTCGGAAGAGTGTATACGATTCGATAAAGCAAAAAAAAATCGATTTTTTGAAAATTTCACACTGTAAAGCTCCCTTAAATCAATACGTAGCACACCTGTGTTTCCTTCTAATTTATTTACTACGTTTTATTGTGTCACGTCTTGATGTGTATAAGGAGAAAAATCTGTGATGGGAATTTCACACTAAAGACCATAAAATCAAACTTATCATAATAGAAGCAATGGGTACAGAGACATTACGGGCACCAGCAACAGCATTTTGCCTGATCGACGAAAACGACGACGATTATTACCGGATAGGTCAGGGTGTTAACCGACGAACTATAAATTCATCTTTTGGGCGTAAAACGCGTGAAGCGCGTTTGGGCAAAATCACGCAATTTCAATGCAATCGGAAGGCAGGAACTAGACGGGGGAAAAATACTATTTAAACTGGATAGGAGTGCCATTTTATTATCATTATTCCGTCATTTTTGATTATCGTCATTTTTCGCTGTTACTCCGAAGTCGTCACTACGCTAAATTGTTTCACGAACAATTAAAAAAAAAGAGTTTGTCCAAGTTTTCATCGAACTCCCGTCTCAATCCGGACTTGGAAAATTTCGAGAAGTAATCGCGAACTAACTCGAATTTAACTCTCGTCCTAAACTTCAAATCCCTACGGAAATTAATTTCTTAAGTTTATTAAAATTAATTATTATCATTTGTGCTGTAACCACCATTGTAATCTTAAACTTGTAAAGGAAAGAAAGAGGGAACAAAGAGATCCGCTCAATAAATAATCTACAATAATTAACCAAGCAATATCTCGTGAGTACTCACTTATTCAAAATATATATCATCACACCTCAGAAAGTTTACTTGCATACCATCTGGATCTACATCAATCAAACTCGCAAAAATCATTCCTGCGCTCGCATGGTTTGGTAAGTATTCCAAATAGGGTATTACACCTTTTTTTGAAAACTGTTTTTAAATAATCCTGTGATCGTAATAAACCAGTAGAATTTTTATTTCAATTTTATAAGACCGAAAACTGGCTTGAAAACTATTTTTTATTCATGATTTTCAATTTTCGCGCGGAAACGCTAGCCGCCATAAAAAGAGTCAATGTTCTTCAGTTTCATCACTCGCAGTAGCAACTATCTTGACGTTCTACCGAGTAGTTTTTTGATCTTGAGAATCTTCGACCCACCCCACCTCGACTACTGGAAAGTCACAACGGTAAACAACGTAAGTTTTCCAAAAACTGCGCATTTCCGTAAATCTTAAAGATCATTGAAATGTTAAAATTACAGTATAAATATGTATACGTCGGTTGTTCTACATAACTATAAACAACAATTGATTCAAATTTCAGAAGCTAGCATGCCATTACAATGGGACAGTTAAAGAATTGCAAACGGCCTCGACCAATCGTAGATTGCTCGACGAAATGCGCAAGTATAATCCCTCTTGCATTCCAGAATTCGGTCAGTCAAAGAAAAATACGAAAGGAGACCGAGCTTAAACGGCCAGGGCACATATAGTCATGTACGATTGCGTATAGATTAATATATCGTTATTTCTATACATACAAACATGACTACTTCGACATTGTGAGATATCACGAAAAATGAAACAAACGACAATTGCCCTGGATGATCGAGAACCAGTACAAAATGACCAAAATCCTTACTCTTTATTGATAAGTTTCTAAATATTTTTATTCATTATATATTGGCCATTATAATATGCAAATTTTAAATATATTTATATATTACGTTTACGAAACAGCGAATAACTTTTATTTGTATAGTTTTGTTCATGAAATGTTCCAGCATACATTTCCTATTACGCTGATGCACTAGATTCGTATTAAGTCAATTGCTCTGAGAAATATGCTCAGAGTTTTCATACATCGTAACGAAACAGCTTTATCCCCTGGCACGATTTCTCGTTTCACGAGAATCTGTCAGAGGGCGAGAAATGGAGCGGTATCGTGTCTTTCCTTTTTTTTCAACAATTTTTTTTTCGGTTTTAAGATAAGCGAGGGCAAGGAATCGCCGCTCTTTCTCGTTTCAAGCTTTCGGGAGAACCTCGCCCTCATCCAACTCTTATTAATAATAAGTTATTAATTGCAATTACTATGTTTTCATGGCAGGACTGAAGAACGACTAGGGAACGTTCTAAGCTAACACGACGATCATATCAATTCATGAGAACTTGATCTCAAACTGCTGCGAGGTCTTTCAACTGCATTTGAAACACCAACTTACTTTTCCAGTCAAAATTGATCTGTCTGATGATGCCGAAATCTTAATTTTACTATTAAACTTGCAAGCGAAGATTTCCGTCGGGAGGCCCGGAAGTTCAATTGGATCAGATGTTGTCACGAGCCTCGTATAAATATAGATGATAATACGAGCTTGCCAATTTCGTGCTTTAATTTCCCATGAGTACTCACGGAAGCTCCGACCTTACGCTCGAGTACAGAGCGTTAAGTTACTAAAGTTTTCATGAAACTTAGTGGCGAGCTTGAAATTCATGGATCAATTGCGAATCAAATTTTCGTAATAATCTCTTTCATTTCTCTTCTTTCTGGTTAACAGACGAATTCGTTAAAACGCTCGGCGAACCCATTTATTTCCGCTTTCAACGTGGTCAAGCGAGATTCTTCGACCATTCATAATTTCTCTCTTCAATAGTTTTCCTCTATTTGATCAAGCCTCGGTAATTGTTCAATTCTTCCTTTCAATTTCTTCCTTTCTATTTTTGTGTTTAACATTATAAAACGAGATTTCTCAAGATCCTTTCACAACGTTTCTAATTAGTTTGTCATTTGCTGAACAGTCGTCGTTTCGTCTTGATTTTTCTTGCCATTTTCCTTTTGCTTCACGATTTGCAACAAAGCTTTGCCGATTCCTTTGTTAATTCTGCTAGGATTGAGAAACGAGGTTTTAAAAACCATTCCGATCGTGCTAGATATTAATTTATAATTTGTTGGGTATCCTTTCATAGTTTCCTCTTTTCTGGTGATGAATTATCAAATTTTATATTTCACGTTTCAGCCACACTTGATGACTTTATTTTCAGGCTTTCCCAGAGCAATTTCAGAAAAAGGGCTAAATTGCAATAATTTTTGCTCTTATTTCTGCTCGTATGACGAATTAGTCGAAAAGAAATAAGTAAACAAAAAATGATTTTTATTCCTAAATGAAGTGTTACTTGACCATTATTTTTATATCACGAAAGGAGAAATCTTTGAGTCCCTTTCAACACTTTTGCTCTAATTTACAAAAGTGAGTATTCGAAGTTCTTTGTTTAGGAAGTCGTCTCTTACCGAGAAAAAAGTGGATTCGATCACCGGAATTTCGTCTTTGAAAATTTATAAGTTAAGTTATATCCTTGCTAAACATAGTACAGCGCATTTCCAGGGAAACATGGATTAGAGCTGAGGCAACTTCCGGCTATAAAGTTTGTCTCGAGGGCGCTACGGAAATACCCATCTTCCCACACAACAAGCACGAAAAAGCGGGGTACCGTATTTCTTACTTATCCTTTCGTACGTGGAATGCAAAGAATTGCTAAATAGGCAAGAAATTTTATAAAGATGAGTCGAATAATTCCTTCTGGAGTCCGAGAAAATAATTTTATTTTTTTCAATTTAAAAATTGTTTTTTCAATATTATTATACTGATTTTCCAGTGAAAAGCTCGGTAGAGTCTCGGGACAAGTACATTGACAGCCCTGTCGTCTGCTGGCCCAAAGCTCGCCGAAACTATACTTTCTCTGAATGGAAATATTTTCTGCAATACGAACTTTTCCGATAGGCCAATTTTTTGTTGAAAAATACTCGAAAATGATACACGATTTCCTGGGCTTAAGATTTTCAGTGAACATATGCTTTTTCCATGCAAAGATTGTTCCATTTCATCGAGTGTCCACGATCAAAGTTCACTCAGCGCGACTTCATTATCGCATGCGATCCTATAAAATGCGATTAAAGTTTTACGCGAACCGGTTGCAGATTTCACGTGCAGGAACATGGTTAGGCGCATCCGAAGTTGCAATTACAGGAGAATCAGACTGAAAAAAAATTAAATCAAAACGAATGTGAGAATGTGCCGCAAGGCAACCAATGTATTTATTGTATCAATCACGTCAAAACCATATTAAACATCATTCCGAAGCCTTCTCAATACAATATTTACAGGTCAGCTAATAGTTTTCGAAGCTAAAGTTTCCTGTTTGAAGATAACGAATTTCCATGTTATTTTTTTTAAATCGGCCAGAATTTGTGACACTTAAGTATCAAAAATTGATTGAAATTAATTTTCGCTTTCTTTTATAAGCTCAGATAAAAATGACGAAAAAGAAAAAGTTAAGGATTTAAAGAGATAATTGATTGCAAAATGATGAAATATTATCGTTGGATTGCCAAAATGGAAACCTCATTGCTAAAAATGTTTACAGTTGTTAAAGGACGTGAGTTATTTGTTGATCTGTGAACCAACGATTCGGACCGATCTTAAAAAATAAAAGAAAATGCGAAAATCGAGTAATTGGAAAATGATAAACGTTTACGGGATAATAGCAAATGGTACGAGCCTTTTTCTCATCGTCGATGAAAAGCCGGAGTCGTAAAATAGCAGGGAATATTGAGTAGGGACAAAAGATTGTTTCCATTTTGGAAAATATTGAAAATGAGATTATTGATTTTTATGTTAAATTGCAACTGTATTCAGAAACGTGAAAGCCCGTTGACGAGCATGAATCGTAGCTGGTACGTCCACCAACGTATCTTATCGTTTTTTTTTACATTTTTATTCCATGGCTGAGGGCAATCGTTTCATGTATAAAAAGTATGAGTTTCTTTTCACTGATTTTTCTTCTCTCATAGAAACTCACGATAACGACAATTTGAATAAACTTCGATCTAAAGATTGCTTCCTGTTCAGTCGCTGGTGTTGCCTCCTCTATCGGAACTTGAATGACGAGAACCAACGTCACTTCCGGAAACTGATTTCCGCGATACCGGAGATGCCGATCTGTCGGGAGGAAGCAGAGGCATTGAATTGCACTGAATAAACATTGATTTTTTTTCAGATGTTTCATTATTTTTTAAAATCACTCCTGAATGGAATATATTTGAATTCATATTTATCATTCATGAGAAGGCAAAAAAGATAGTGGCATTGGAATTTATTGAGACTTAGTTAAGTTGAAAATATATTAGCATCGATTTTTAGGAATTACATTGTCAAGCAATAACATCAGCCATCGATTTTTCTCAGACGTTCTACTATTTTTTTCTTATTTTCCGAAGTTAAATGATGATTTGCTGGGAGGAAAGTTTGAGAGGAAAAATGAACACAAAAGTTTTGGGACTCACCGTGCCGAACCACTCGGGCTTCTGCTTCGAGATCCACTTTTTGACCGGGAGCGTGATCGGGATCTGCTTTTGCTTCTCGATCTCGACTTCGATCTTGAAGGTGAGCGGGATTTAGAGCCGTCTTTGCTTCTGGATCTTCTTCCCTCGGAGCCAGATCGTGATTTACTTCTCGATCGAGATCGAGAGCCGCTCTTTCGCGATCCGCTGTGAGATCGAGAGCGCGATCTGGAACCGCTCTTTCTTGAGCCACTTCCGGACCTTGAACGACTCTTTCGCGAGCCACTTCCAGATCGGGAACGACTCCTTCGCGATCCACTCCCTGATCTGGAACCGGACCTCGACCCTGATCGACTGCGGCTTTTTGAACCACCCCTCGAACCCGACCTCGACCTTGACGAACTCCTCGAACGACTTCGCGATTTTGATCGCGAACGAGACCGGGATCGGTCCGATCCCGACATAATTCTTTTCTTTGCGCGCGAACCTTTACTATTTCCACCCTCGTTCCTACAAGAATAAACACAATATTTAAATAATGTTTCATTAATTCGTGGAATTTTTTGACTTGTCATTTTTTTTATTTATGATTTTTAGTGGGATTTCTGCACTGTTCCAATTATTATTATTCACGCAAGAAAGTTTGGAATACTGAAAAAAATACGGTTTTCGAACATTCACCGGAGAGACAACTTTGAACGTGATTTGTTCCATCGTTGTAAGTAACTTACCCGCTACCCGCTTTCTTGCCACTGTCACTTTCGGATTCACTCGTCGAAATAGTTTCCTTAGAGAGGAATCTAGAGTTGCTTTTCGATGGCTCAGCGATACTCTTGCGGGAGGGTTTCTCCTTTTTACCACTTCCGGTTTTCCTTCCTCGCTTAATTCTCGGTCTATCGCTCTCCGATCCTATGAACGAATGAAATAATCATAAGAATTAGAAGAAAATATTTATCTTGTACAGCAGAAAATAAAGTCGTTGAACAGCTTCTTACCACCGCTCTCGTCGTTCTTTCTTCTGACACGTCCTCGACTCTTTCTCTCTTTTCCCTCACCGCTGGCTTTCCGCTTGCGTTTTTTCTCTCTCGGCGCTTCGTCCCGACGACCCTCGTCGTTGCCAGAACCACCGCTGTCACTAACGTACTGTTCGGTTCTACCCTTTTTACCTTTTTTCCCGGCTTTTTCATTTGGCATTTCACCAAACACCAATACATTCTTGGTCTTCTCAACGTACTCCTGACGTTTTTGTAACTGCGCCTCCTCTTTCTGACGACGCATCTCCTCGACTTTTCGTTGCTCTTCGGTTTGTCGCATTTTAAAGGCTTGCCTGGAATTCAAATGTACGAAATATTTGTTAAAACAGTATTCAGTCTAGAAGGTTTAGCAGAATCTTAATAAATGTCACCCTTAAGACCAAGTACACACTGTAAATTTTTCATTCACCCTTATCGATTGTACCCAGCATAGACATTAGGACGTTACAAACTCTTTTAAAACTGTGTTGCAATTATTGTTGTAGTTTGCGGAGCAATTTTAATTTTGAACTAAATGTCTAGTGCAACCTAAAGCTTTGAAATAAAAAGAATAAACTTGTTATGAAAAAAGATATTCTCGCAATGACTGGAATAGCTCTGTCGATCGAGAAAGTCTAATGAGTTTTATGCTGCAGGCACAAAAGATTGTCAATTCATTTCCTACCTCTCTTCTTCCTGTTTTCGTCTGAGCATTTTCTCCTCTTCGTCCAATCTTCTGGCTCTAGCAACGTGATATTGCGCTTGTGACAAAAGATCCTGACACCTCCGTGCCTCCGCCTCAGCCAGTTGTTCCATTCTATCACCATGAGTCGCCAAATACTGGAAGTATTTGTGGGAAAGTCCCAATTCGTGGACAGCTTGCAATACCGTTGTTAACGTCGATTTCTCGTCTTTGAGGATCTGTGTTGCTAGTCTTTGTAGAACTAGCGCTATGTTATACAAAAGTACCGTGTCCTGAGGCGCTACTCTACGTGCCTGCAAATTAAAATCCAAACAGTTTATAATAGTACAAGGAATTCGGTTCAAACCGACAGAATGAAAATTTTAACTGAAATATTATTTATATATGTCACCAATGGATATCAGCTTATGCAACAGCCGTGTGCTAATGCAAAGATGCAAAGAGTTATGAAGAAAACTTTGACATAAATAGCGAAATCATCGAGCAGCTATTATATTTTATAGAAATAAACAAACACATAAACTTTTGTAAAAAAAATTATTCATTTTAGGTTTAGAGTCCGAAATAACGAGAAAGTTATTGTTTGCAATGCATAACTTTTTACCGCTCCATATGAAATCCATGTGAAGCCGTGCAATAATGTGAAAGTGTCCAGGAATTGTTTGCACATGAAAAATTCATCGGATCATTGCATGATTTACCTTTAAAAGGGTCATTTTTGCTTCTTTCAATTTGCCAGCTTTGAAGTACGCCCTCGCAAGATATTGGAGAACTTCAACGTGATGATATTTGTAAAATTTTCGGAGACAGTTCTCGTACTGAAAACATGATTGTTTCAATTAAAATGTTTTTTTTTGCTCTGTGAAATTACAGGAGATGTTGTAGGCTTCGAAACAAAATCTTGCAATAAGAGAAAATTTGCATGATTTTTTCACAGAAAAAATTAATCTTGAATATTTTCAAATTCCTCTTTTGTACTTCTGTTTTTTTTTTTTTTTTTTAATGATGGAGAATGAATAAAAATTACGTCTTTTGTAATTCTGATGAGTCTCACAGATTGAAAATAATTGTAAAATGTAAAAAAAATGACAAGTTCAGTACCATTTGAATTGCGCTGACGAATTGTTTTTGTTCAACGTAAATGTGCGCGATGTTGAGCCAAACATCGCAAAATTCAGCTGTTGCTTCGCGAACCTGAGCAAATATGTCTCTGGCTTCGTTGACACAACCTTTGTGAGCCAGAACTGCGCCAATACCGTTTGCTGCCCAAATATTTTTCGGATCGTTTCTCAACACCTGCGATAGAAACATTTTTTCAAAATAACATCATTTGTACTGATCCTTTGTGTTCTTAAACGATGCAAGAATGAAAACTAAACGCCAAAATATCAAGAGCCTGAATATTGATACTCAAGAGTATTCAATTTAAAAATTACATACATTCGTTTCAATAATAAAAAATAAAATTCTCAGTTTATGTACCTGCTTGTACATCGCCAAAGCTCTGTCCTGATGACGTTTTTCCCTGTCTTTATCCTTGCCGCTCTGATGCAGAGTTTGGAGCCAGATATTCCCGAGGGCAATGAGCGAATAAGCGTCCGTACTGCTTGTGGGGTTCTTGAGAATTCTCTCGAATTTCTTTTGTCCAGGTCCCCATTCCATTTTCGCCAAATGTAAATTACCGAGTAAAGACCACGCGTCCGGATGCTCGTTGTTTATCCTTAACGCGTCTTTGAACCAATCGGAAGCTTCGTAAATCTGCCCTTTGTCTCTCGCCATACAGCCGAGCCTCAAATAACAATCCATGTAATTGGGATGTTCCTTAAGTATGTCTTTATACAATTTTTCCGCTCGATCGAACACGCAGAGCGCTTCGTTCAAACGGGCTAAATTGTAGGTCGTTGTCACTGCTATGGAATTGTAATATACCGGATCTTGAAGCGCATCTGTTTTTGATCGTGCCAAGGACTCTTCCAAATTACTTCGTGCTTCTTCCAGATTTCCCAAACTATATAAAAAAAGAATAATACATTCTCTGGTCCAATCCTCTAAGTCCAAGTTAAGAACTTTCAGAAGTAAAATTGGCCGGTACACCGATAGCAAGTTTTTCGTGGGAATAATAAAAATTGTTTTTTCCTATCTTGTAACGAAGGTTCCAATGGTAAGCAAAAAATGTAGGAACAAACCGGTAGTGCAGGGCTCCGACATTATTCAATATCTCCGGGGGTATGTCGACATGAACTTTCTCTTTCAACATTCTCGTTGCAGTCCCGTATGCGCTGAGTGCAGCAACCAAATCGCTTTGTTCCAAAATTTGTGCCAATTCGATCCAGGCCTCGACATCATCGGGTAATTGCTCCGTCACTTTTCTCAAATGATTTTTCGCAATGTCCCTTTTGGATTGTGAGCTCGAATTGGCGTAAAGCGAGCCGAGAATCTTCATTGTCTCATAATTTCCAGGTTGGGCTTTCAACACTTTTTCAAAACACTGAGCGGCCTAAAAATTGAAAAAAAAAATGAAAATGACAATGAAAATGTCAGTTTTTTGTTTCTTTTATCCCGCAAACAAAATTGGCGGAATTTACACTCACATTTTCTGAGTCACCACGATAAACGTACATTTGACCGAGCCCAAAATGGGGGAGTACGAATACCGGAGGCGCGAATTGCGTTGCTTGATAATAATACTGGAAAGCTTGATCGTAATCACCCTGAAAATTAAGCAATACAATTAAATAAGAAATGTTCATTAAGAATTTTAGAAATTCACGTGGAAACATCATTAAAATTCATCCGAAAGGTTAATGGACTCATCAAAGACACGGGAAGATCATTTAAACGAAAACAAATTCACCTTTTTCTCAAAAGAAGTTTCGAGTTCACTTTTCGCAAATTCAACAAGTTTGAAATCATATTTTAAATTCTTCAGCATATCTATGATTAAATAATATCACATTGTGTGAGCAAGCACGAACACTCAGATCGTTTCTCATCGAATTTTAGTTGTACTAGGATTGCGGAAGTTTCTTTAAATTTTCATTATGCTGCCTCACAGATCTTATGGAATAAATAATTAAAATAAAAATATTTACTTGAACATGAAAGGCCCGAGCAAGTTGATAACAGCTTTCGGCTCGCATTGCTTCGTTCTCGGTGTTGTGGAAGGCATGCAAGGCAAGGTGTTGAACTTTGTTATAGTCTTTTTTGAAGAAAAAATGATTAGCCAAATGATTGAGAACCATGGGATTAGTGGAATCGATGGTATAAGCTTTAGAGAGCATTTGAACTCCTGTTCTGATGCTTTCCGGTTGTTGTTGATTCAGTTTTAAAACGGAAAGTCCAACCAGAGCTCCAACACATTGGCCATCGAGCTGCAGAGCCCGTTCAAAAGCAAGTCGAGCTTTCTCTTGATTATTTAATTTCATGAAACAATGTCCCATTCCGAGTCTGACAGCAGCTGGACAATTTGGATTCGTTCTGAGGGCTTTCTTGTAAAACGCGAGGGCCCCTCGGTAATCCTTTTTGTTAAAAGCAATACAAGCTTTTCCAAGTAACGATGGTATATTATTAGGCGATTGATTTAATACGAAATTGAATTGGGCATCGGCTTGATCCATTTTGTCACCTTCCAATAGACAGAAATATGCTCGACCGAGCAAGTGGTTCTGAAACAAAAAACCATTGAAACTGTTAGATTAGTTTTTTATTTCTCATCATTTTCAAGGATTTTTTCCAGTGGGAATAAGAAAAAATGCTATTGAAAAAATTTTGGTGTTTTTTCATACCTGATCGTACATGATGATTTTGTCAGCTGTCGTATATAACAATGTGGCTTTTGTAAACAAATCACGTTTTTTATCTTTATTTTTCTCTCTATTTGCTTCCTGTACATAATAAGCTGCAAGCATGTCCAAAGCTCGCATCTGATCTTTTTCAAAGTCCCGATATTCAATGTTTGCATCTTGCCGGGACGATTCGAGAATTTTGATAAAATCCTCAATTTTGTGTTGTTTGTAATATTCAAGCTGTTGAAGAAACACAAAAGATTTATAATTAGGAAACAGTTATCAACGCGACGATAAAAGATCAATTTTAAATGAATTCAAGTTGCCTAATTACACAGTTAAGAATTATGTTACAATTGTTTTACAGAATAAAATCAATTTCATTCAAGAGAATGAACATTGTCGATTTATAAAAATTAAAAAATGGAAAAATTTTGCACTCCAATTTTAATGCTATGTCAGTTGAGTCGAAGAATATAGAATAATAAATTTAAAGGCCAGAAATTTTCAGAGTCAAAATACTTACGGCCAAATTGACCCAAATGTTGAGATGAGCATGTTCTTGCCGCAAGATACCAAGAACTTCATCGCCTTCCGGTAATTGGTCTAAACACAATTCTATGACCTGCCGTAAGTAGAAAAAAATACAAGCCCATTACACAGCGCCGGTAAAACTATTAGATTAACACCTTTATATTAATAATTTCAAAAATTCAATTAAATCATGAACAGGGAACTAGATCATTAGTTGAATTGATGTTTCTACACTCATTGTAATATTTTCGAAATACAAATACAAAGAAAATAGTTGTTTTTTTTTTCAGTTTCAATGTAAATAACGTTGATGGAGTGATCGAATTGACGATAAACTGCAGTGATTTTTTGTAACACTTTCATTTGCACAAAACCCATTGGTCAAGTTTAAAGGAATTTCATTCTGATTCGCGTTTTAACGGAACAAGATATTCGAAATTGTTGGAAAAATAAAACAGCACGCAAAATCAAACCAACCGCAAGATTGCACAGGTCGATACATTTTGAGGTTATGTTATTCCGAACGGTTTTCGATTTGATACAGCTTAAGCTACGATTACAGAATAATTTAATGATGAATACTCGGAAAAATCGTAGCGTAAATTCAAGCTTTATTTGTTGTAATGAATAAAAACTGACCTCGTCTGTGTCGCGAAGCGGTATCTCAATGGACCCCGCCATTGCGGATTGCGGTGTACGGTGTACTCTGCAGTTTTCTTTTATTTCTGACAACGACAACTTTGCTCCAAACGTTTCGTGCGGATGCCGCAGATGTTAGCAGCACCGTTCGACGCTTGTGACGAATGCGTAATTCGTCACCAGAGTGCGCTGATTTCCGCGCTAAGAACCGCGAATTTGCGAATTTCGTACTTTAGCATTTCATACGGATTTGATAATTTGATCATTGAAATATTAACAAATGAGAGGAACGTGACGGACTTGGGTGACTAATATATAAGTATAGCATAAACAATAACCGCTAGTCGATAAGAAATGTGAACGTATTGACTAACTCATTCTTATAGTTTACATTATAATAATCTCCATACGTTGAAATGTATCGAAATAAGGCTTTCTTTGATTTCTTATATAAATAGTTCTAGTATTCCAATACGATACTTTTACTCACTTCCATCTTATAAACATTGGGCTGCGACGTCTCCATCGTCACTCTTATGCTAAGGGCTTGGAATAATAAGGGCATTGTGTCATTGTGAAGCGAGCGTGTGAAACCGAGGCGTGGGTCGTGAGACCCTAGAATTCGAATGAGTGGGAGAATGAAGAACAACGTGATTGGTCCGAGTATGAGCGGAGCGTACGGAGTCTGCGCGTGAGAATCAAAAGATTTGTAAGACTGGAAGTCGAACGGAATAGAATTAAGAGAGAACATTGTTGTCAGCCGAAGAGTCAAGATCCATATTTTCGTCAATATATTCATTATACATTTAAATCTTTGTCTTGAGTTATTGAAGAGAAATTCGCAAGGCGAGTTTCAACTCCTTATCAATCGAACCCACCCAAAACTAAATCATTCGAAATAATAGTTACTATAATTCCCGCTCGGAGCGTTACATTTTATTGGTGGCAGCGCGGTGGGATACGAAATTGAACTTGTGAATTTCTCGCGAAACGTAGTGATTGAACTGAATTAAAGTGAAGCAAGTGAAAGATATACGTAATAGACACGCAAATATTGTGATTAATTCGATAATTGTAAGAACTGTGACATTTTAATCGTTATTGTTATTCATACGGACATTGGAGTGAGATATCGAATCAGAAATACGAACAATTTTAACGCTGATTATCGAAGTTGAATTGCCGCGACCTTCCTCCAGGGTTTTGGCGTGGTTTTTCACCCGGAGGCAGAGGGTATATGAGTATATATATACCGAGGTTGTTCACGGTGCAGATAAGGACCGCGTAAAAATACCCTTACGCGACCGTAGGCACACGCGAAGAAAAGAGACGGAGAATACGCTTACCGTCTACTATTGGAATTGGGAAGAGAACGAGAATACGAGCATCAGTACGAGAGGAAGGAAGACACGTAGCTGGATCGACAACGTATCAAAGTGAGACAGAGGCTTGAATCATCAGTACGAGAGGAAGGAAGACACCTAGCTGGACCAACGACGTAGCAAGTGAGGCAGAGGCTTGAAACTTCAGTACGAGAGGAAGGAAGACAGGAATAGCTGGGCTGAAAACGTACCGAATCGACGCAGAGGCCTGAATTACCAACACGAGAGGAAGAGCAGCGAATTTGACTCTAAATCACAGTATCATCTGAAGTAGTAAGTCACCAAGTCGATTGATGTAACGCGTTCCTCTCGAATTTGCAATTGATGAAATTTTGATAGCCATAACTACAAAGAGTAAAGTAAATTCATTCCGTTTATTGCATTAAATTGGCAGTTAAGAAAACAATCATTAAAATGACCGATCATATCAATGAAAGTACGAATAACGGAGAACCATTAGGTAGAGATAACACTAATGCATCGGAGAACTCGCAAAGTGGTGTAGATGGTGATATTATTTTGAATAATAACAACGGTAGCGCAAATCAAACAGAAAATATTCCATTAGATCTAACGTCAGCTTTGGTACCAACGAACGGTGAACAGGGTAGATTGAACACAATTCCTAACACACGAACCAGCATAATGTCGAATGATAGAACTATGTTACCAGTCGTTTCGACGAATGATCGGAATGTCCAACCCCTTTACCGAAATTCTCAACCTTCAACGAGTTCGTCGCTAACTCACTCTTTTCCTGGAATTGAATCAAACGGAAGTCATATGAGTTTCAAATCCGCTTTAGACTTTTTACCGCAATTTTATGATGGTCAGAATATTCCGATTTCAAAATTTGCTCGTGATTGTTTATTCGCGCAAGAATCTATCGTAGAAAGAGAAAGGCCCCTACTGCTTCGTATGATAAGATCTCGATTGCGTGGCGATGCGGATCTATATTTACAAGACCAAGAGATCAATTCATTAGAAGACCTTTTGAATGACTTAAAAGCCGCATTTTCACCTCACGAAAACGTTCAGGACCTCACAGCGATGCTGTCTACCGTAACACAGAAAACTGAAGAGACTGCTGAAATGTACGGGGTTCGCGTACGGAAAATTTTGAATAGACTGGTCACCGCGATTGAGCATGATAACGCCCCAGAAATTTCATTTGGAATGATTCACGCAGCTCGAGCGTCCGCAATTGCCAATTTCTTACGTGGTTTGAAAGGAGACCTTGAGTTAAGAGTTCGCGTTAAAAATCCAAAAACCCTTCAAGAAGCCACGAGTTTTGCGAAAGCAGCAGAGTGGGAGGTTGCTTACCAAAAGGGACTTCGTTTTGACAATACCTTGACAGATAATGAGGAAACGAAGAAAAATACTAAAACTCCATCTCACGTTCAAGACAGATTTAATCCTTGAGAAAACAGACATACCCTCTTCCAAATATAACTGAGATTCTAGATCAATTAGGAAAGGCAAAATATTTTTCGGTATTAGATCTTGCTTCTGGACTTCACCAGATCGAAGTAGAGCCAGCCGATCGACTTTAAACAGCTTTTGGGGTTAGCCGGTTATTACAGACGATTTATTCCAAATTTTGCCACAATTACAAAACCTTTAACAATGTTGCTGAAAAGACGACTGAATTTCAGTGGGGGGAGGCACAAGAAAATTCGTTTAACGAAATAAAGAAGATTCTATGCTCTCAACCATTATTGCAGTACCCTGACTTTACTCGACCATTTGTTATCACAACAGACGCATCCGGATATGCCTTGGGCGCTGTATTGAGCCAAGGACCTGTAGGTAAAGATCTCCCGATTGCATATGCATCCCGTACCTTAAATGCCGCAGAGATGAACTATTCCACCACTGAAAAGGAATTATTGGCTGTAGTATTCGCTGTAAAACGGTTTCGTCCTTATGTCTTTGGTCGTACATTTACCTTGATTACTGATCATCGTTCATTAACCTGGCTTCATAATCTCAAAGACCCTGCTTCAAGGCTTGCTCGTTGGAAAATATGGCTCAGTGAGTACGATTATGAGTTTGATTACAAGCCCGGTTCTTTAAATGCAAATGCTGACGCACTTTCAAGAAATCCTGTAGATTCCACTGAATTTCCTGAGGAAACTGATCATCGGGTGCTGATCGTGCATGATCCGTTACCCGCTGCAGAATCCGAACTCCCTGAAGACGACCTTTTGGTTGAACGTGTGTTCCTGTGTAAAGAGAAAGTAAGAAATGTTTTGTTGATAAAGGACAGTAACAGTGACTTGACGGACAAAGAAAGCTCCCGTAATGGAGGCTCGTTTGAGGGACGCGTGATACCCTCAATTGCGAGTGGTTCGGTCGCCTCAGCGAGTAGTTATATATCTCAATGTATGAGAGCTCCCCCTGGGGAAAGCTGTGTTGCGGCGGTGAAGCCCGCTCACAGGGAGGTGTGTACCTCAAGTTGCACATCCTTCGGGAAAGGTGCGCGCAGAGGAAGCGTATCAACTCTAGGAGCGAACCCTAATGGGAACAGTTCCGTTGAGGGGAACGCAGGCCTCTTGCGAAGTATAAACGTCTTGGATCAGGCGCAACGCAGAAAGGATCGATGCCCCGGGAAGACGTGACTTCACCACGTATTGAGTGTGAGAAATGTGAAATTGGCCAAGACGATTTGACAAAGACAAGAAAGAGACGAATTGCAGAAAACGAAAGTTTTACAGAAGTAAAGAAAGAGTTGTGTAATGGACCACGTTTTCCTAAAAGAATTCCTATTCTAATCACAAATCCCAGATCAATATTGAGACCTATTATCCAAAATAGCACTGATACGATAATGATGAGAGATGATAACAAGATAAATTTCATTTCTGCAGATTGTATTTTGACAACTGCTGTTGGAAGAGATTTGATGAATTCAGGTGAATTCCACTTGCAGACTTTGAAAGCAGAGGAACCAGAATTAGGTCAAGTAGTAGTGACGAGAAACAAGAAAAATTATATTTTTCACCTGTTCATACGTGAAAAATTCGATGATAAAATTTTCATGAAAAATATCGAGTTAAGCAGTAGAAGCTCTGAAACAAGCTACTAAAGCTTTAAATGTGAAGAATTTCAGTATATCGAAAGTTGGGAATGGACTAGGAAATTTCTCATGGATATTAGTTGAGAAAATATTTCGTGCTTACTTTGGAAAGGAAGATTATCAGATAACTGTTTGTGCCGGAACAGTCAGAACTCCACCTGAAACAGAACGTCCTTTGATCATAGCTGAAAATCATGACTCCGTTAGTGGAGGACATAAAGGAGAGACAAAAACCTACGAGCGAATAAGACAGTCATATTATTGGAAAAACATGAAAATGATATACATGATTACGTCAAAACGTGTAGTTCGTGTCAACGGAAGAAACTAATTCGAGTAAAAACTAAACAGCCGATGAGAATCACTGATACCCCTACTAAGGTATTTCAGAAGTTACAAATCGATATCGTAGGCCCTTTACCCTTAACCGAGACAGGTAAACGGTATTTACTGACCTGGCAGGATTGTTTATCGAAATATTCGGGAGGTATCTCTCTGTCCAATGTTGAAGCACCTACTATTGCTATCGCATTCGCAGAAGCTTTCATTTGCTTATATGGATGTCCCGAATCTATTCAAACTGACCAAGGTAGCCAGTTCCTCAGTGCGATTATGATTAACATTGCCAAAATCTTCAAGATCAGACAGTTCAAATCAACCTCTTTCCATCCACAATCGTTAGGATCCCTCGAGAGAAGTCATCACACATTCATCGAATATCTGAAACATTATTGTACACAGGTTAATTGGGATCTTTGGTTGCCATTTGCAATGTTTTCTTTCAATACTTCATTTCATGAGTCAACTGGATTTACACCTTATGAAGTTGTCTTTGGTAATAAAGCTAGGCTTCCCTCTGAATTCGCAGAAGAAAAGGTACCGCTTACTTACATAGAATTGGTTGACAATTTATTGATCAGGTTATCTGAGACCCAATCGACGGTTATCTCTAGACTAGAAGCTGCAAAAAGACGATGTAAAAAATACTATGACCGTAAACTGAATACAAAGAATTTTAAGGTAGGACAATATGTCTACCTACTCAAAGAACCAAGAACTAACAAGTTTGATGATCACTATATTGGTCCCTTTTTAATAAATCAAATTTTCAGAGATAATAATGTTGAACTGCAAATCAGTCAAACTAAAACAAGGATAGTTCATATGGATAAATTAAAACATGCATTTCTCAGATTGGATAACGAAGATTAATAATGAAACTGGATTTTAAATCTTAATTACGTAATAATCTTACTTTCAAGACGTTTGATTAAGCCTTTTATAGATTTTAATTGATTCGCGAAATCAGATTGTGTAGTTTACTAGTAACATAACCTGAAAGGTAATTGGAAACTAGATCTATTTACCATAATATCGATTCCTTTACAGTAATTAACCGTGCTTTTGAAATTTCACTGAGTTCTTGCACTGCAAAATTATAAGTATACAAACACCCCTTGTTTATCACTTTCGTTATCACTTCTTAGTCCACGATGTTTATCCTACGATTCCACCATATCACTACACTACACCACGGCGACCACACGCGTAAACCTATGAACATAAAAGTTGTTTCATTGAAACATCTTTTTCAATAAGGGGGAAGGTGTGACGAATGCGTAATTCGTCACCAGAGTGCGCTGATTTCCGCGCTAAGAACCGCGAATTTGCGAATTTCGTACTTTAGCATTTCATACGGATTTGATAATTTGATCATTGAAATATTAACAAATGAGAGGAACGTGACGGACTTGGGTGACTAATATATAAGTATAGCATAAACAATAACCGCTAGTCGATAAGAAATGTGAACGTATTGACTAACTCATTCTTATAGTTTACATTATAATAATCTCCATACGTTGAAATGTATCGAAATAAGGCTTTCTTTGATTTCTTATATAAATAGTTCTAGTATTCCAATACGATACTTTTACTCACTTCCATCTTATAAACATTGGGCTGCGACGTCTCCATCGTCACTCTTATGCTAAGGGCTTGGAATAATAAGGGCATTGTGTCATTGTGAAGCGAGCGTGTGAAACCGAGGCGTGGGTCGTGAGACCCTAGAATTCGAATGAGTGGGAGAATGAAGAACAACGTGATTGGTCCGAGTATGAGCGGAGCGTACGGAGTCTGCGCGTGAGAATCAAAAGATTTGTAAGACTGGAAGTCGAACGGAATAGAATTAAGAGAGAACATTGTTGTCAGCCGAAGAGTCAAGATCCATATTTTCGTCAATATATTCATTATACATTTAAATCTTTGTCTTGAGTTATTGAAGAGAAATTCGCAAGGCGAGTTTCAACTCCTTATCAATCGAACCCACCCAAAACTAAATCATTCGAAATAATAGTTACTATAATTCCCGCTCGGAGCGTTACACGCTCATGCTGATTACCGCGTGCACATTCGCCACGAGAGGCAGCCGTGTGCCGAAAAGAAAAACGCGCGAAACTCAAATACTTCAATCGACCAACTCCTCATTATTTCCAATAATCTTCAGATTTCTCTGTTATTCGAGTACTTGAATCGACTTTAAGGTTCAAAGACCACATACCTCTTTATGGTTCGAGTGCTCGCTAACTCAACGTGTCATTCTTTCACCTTATCAAAAAGGAAAATTTCGAATCCAATAAATCATACAAAATTGCATAAAAAAAATTCAAAAAAAAAAAAAAAAAGAAACGAGGATATTCAAAATTTTTGTTTCAACAAAAAAATAACTTGTGCTCGGGCAACAAAACATGGTAGCAAAAAAAAAATAAAATTTCGCCGTTATAAAAATGGAAATCAACTTCGAAATTAGTGCACTCGTTGAGATATTTTTTGAATTAATGCAATTCATTTCATCACATCAGCAAAACGTCTTTAGGAAAGATTACTCGTATTTGTTGCATTGCAAAATTTTCTTATAACAAAAAATGGCGCTGTTCACGACTGTATGTGCAGGAGTGCAGCGTAATTAAAAATAGCAAATTCTTCAACGAAATGACTCATTTCGAAGCATCGACGTAAGAAAAGCGATGTTTCTGTGGACCTGGGAGGAAATAATTTTCGGTAATATTATTTGATTTGGCTTATTTGATTTATTGAAAAAGTATCGTTATAATGGTGAGTAAACGAAGTTGTTTTGTGCCCAATATAATGATAAAAATCTACAAAAAAATATTGGTCAGTTTGAGCAACGAGAAAGAGAGTAATGTCAAAAAATGTATCGTTCACATAAAACAACTGAAAAATTACATTATCGAAAGACGAGGGAGTAAACGATATGAAAAATATGCTTTCAATGAGTATTCTGAACTTGCGAAAATCACAGACAATTCATACGATTGTAAAAACAAAATTTCCAAAATCTGCCATTCTCACAATAAATGAAATTAATTTCCACCAATTTTGGCACACTTTGCCCCGATGAGGAAAACGGTAATGATGGACGAGGGTTTGCAGTATTGAGATAACTTCATCCTCGGACACGCTGCGATGGCAGCTCGCATTATTCTTCCTAGTTATACGTAACTACACTACTTAATCGTTTCACGAGTTTACTTAGAAAAAATTGTTATCGTTATTAAACGTTACTTATTGTTTGATACACTTTTCCTTCCATTTGTCGTCGCCCACTCTCCTGATGAACAAAATTTCAGTGAGAAGCCTTCGATGTAATGCTCGTAAAGCTCACAGACACTTTTTACGGTCTGACTAACGAATGAAAACAGTTAATGAGTTAACAAAAGTCACGAATACTGTTTGATGATAAAATAAGCTGACGAATACGATTTGAAGTCGATGAATCCTCGATAAACGTTATTTGTAGAGTTCGTCATATCGCTCGGATGAATTGTGCATGATAAAGTGAGTTAGAGACCTTTGGACGAAGGAGAAAGAGTGAGAAAGTATTTTGTGGAAGTTCGTAACACGATTATATCGGAGATTATACGTCGCAATGCCTCCGTCGGATGCTTCATCACGTTTTCTTCCGTCGTCTTCCTCGCTTATTGGCAATTATATTCAAATGTTAACTATCTATCTACAAATTCGCTTGGCTGCCATAGAAAGAGGTAAAGGCCGTGTCGGAGCTAACGCTGAGCGGTAAGCTCGTTGCTTCCATCGTTTCGCGCTCGCTTCCTAACGTCGAAGCTTTTATGTCGAGGGTGCCGCTGACCGCGGACATTCCCGAGCTCGTTGCCATTTCCACTTCGCCTCCGTCCGGATGAGACATTCGTCTTAAAATCACGTCACTTCAACCGGGTACCGATGCGGTGGGAGGGTCAGTCATGAAAGCAAAAACGTCCCAATCCAACGAGATTAGACTTCGAACCACCAAAGTTCTGCTTCCTAATTATTCCAGCAACTCAACAAGTAGAGAAAGTAAAAAAGATTCAGGGTTTTAAGGCTTCGAAATAACGCCACTGAGGACAGCCACTTAATAATGATAAAATAAAACAATCGAATGTAAAAATAATAATTAATAAATTTTTTGAAAAATTAAAATATATTAATCATTATTAATATTAATTTATTTGTATTATTATTTTTTTCAATTCAATTCAATTTATTTCATTTTTAATTTGTCTTTATTTTATTATTTTTTTTACTTTATCGTTTGAATTTCTGAATGACTTGAAAAACTCCAAGTCGTTGGAACCAATGAATTCGAACTGTTTGCCACTGCACTGAGAGAAAAAATTATTGAATTTGAGAACATGTATTTACTTATTAAATCAAAGTATTGTTTCGATTATTTATTTGTTGAACCAAGCGAATCACTGTTGTTTTGAAAACATATTTTCATCGATCTATTACTTCATTGTATTAAACTCTTATTTAATAGCATCAATTAGATGCATGATAGATTTCATTAAATTTTTATTGATTGGATTGATTACATTTATCGCATGAAAAACATTAGATTATTTGAATCTACAAAACGACTTCAATACGAAATTGCTTTTTTCGAAAAAATTCTTTTCTTGCAATAAATTCATCATTATTTTGTTTCTAAAAATATTTTTATTAAAATGATTCATCCAATTGTTACTATTAAGAATAAGAGTTCAATACAATGAAGTGATAGATCCGTGAAAATATGTTTTCAAATTAACAGTGATTGTCATGGTTCAACAAATAAATAATCGAAATAATACTTTTCGCAACTTATATAATTCCTTTTTCAGTTTATATCCCCACGCAGGTAGGAATTTTTCTTCGATTAAAATCGTTTCAGCGATGTGCCATAAACCGTGATGACCATCACGGGTAGTGAAAAATAATTTTGCAATTGATAATATAGTTAAAATACATAAACAATATAAAATATAGTTAAAATAATGGTTCATAAAAAGAATAAGTACTTCCTTCAAAATTGCCTGTTTTGAATCATAAAATGTGTTATTGATTCAAACTATACATATTACATATAGTTGATAAAAAATGTTTAGATTGAAACACAAACCCAAACAAACCCAAACAAAAATTTATGAAATTGACTGAAATAAATGAACCAAGTAAATATATGAGGGAACCAATCTAATATGTTTTGGCGAATAATGAAATAAATGATTTATTCGCTTCAAAACTCCATTTTATTGGTTCTAGGAATTTTTTCTCTCAGCGTGTTTCTGGCGAAATTTGATATTTTTACCTGTAATCGGGCACAGGCGCGTCGACGTGTTGTCTTCTCGAGTTCGACGACATTGGCGTTCTTTTGATCGCGTATATGAATATACCGGTCATCGTAAGCGTATACGAAAGAAAGTACAGCGTATGGAACTGGAAATATAGAAGAGAGGATAAAAAGCTTGTGAATTCGGTAAATGAAGAAAGATCGCGATTTCACTTTCTCATTTATCTTACTCTGTATTGGTGCGTGAGCATGCCGATGAGAACGTTGAAGAAATCGGCTGTCAGTAAGGCCAGTTGCAGCGCTGTTGCCCCTGATTCGAATAATATCACAGGAACCAATGAGAAGAAGACAAATTGAGTTATACAATAGAATATCAGAGCCGATATCAAGACTGGCGCTGCAACTCCCCACGATGCTGACTCTATCTGCAAACGCTCCAGTACGGCTCTTAAATCAGAACAATATTCGTAGGAACGATGAAATTCGAAAACTGTTTGTTGTAGAAAAAACATTGATTTTTCTCTTTGCGCTATTTCGTGTAACTTTGCTCGAGACCGTTTCGGTTCGCACCATTTTTTTCGTTCCTCAACGAAATCTTTGGAAACGTTTTTCCCCCTATTTCGTTTTAATCAGCCGAATTAATGAAACTTGACTCGTCTCACTGCATTGTGATTGCGAAAGATTGAGAAAAGCTTAACAAAAGCTTCGATATTGAATCGACGTTTTTTATGTGAAAAAAAGTAATTGGAAAAAAAAAAAACAAATATTTCCGAAATTTCAAAATAACACGAAATACGCAATTCGAGTGTGCATTTTTTCTTCGTCTTCGTCTTTTCGTCCTACATTTGTATGCAGCTGAGTATAGTGCCGAAAAATCCAATCATTCCGAGATACTCGATAATATCGACGGTTTTGACAGCAAGTTCCTGGAGAACTGTTATGACACTGAAGAGCACAGCACCTCCAAGACAGAGCATATCGCCCACCAATTGATTCTTCCCTAAAATCGTTACAAACAAATGGTCGCATTACCGAAGGATCGTGGGAAAAGCAACGCGAAGATCGCACATCCCAACCGGAAAATTATTCCGTTAAAATGCTCAAGAATACTTGCCATTAGCGCTGAGATCTTTATTGTCGTCGATTCCAGCCCAAACGAGGCATCCAACGCCCATGAGACACACGGAAATGCCAACGATGTGGACCATTCGATATCGCACACCGAGAACTAGACACGAGAGCGCCAGGGCCACCGGTATGGCGACACAATCTAAAAGCTTTGTTGAGATGAGAAAACATTTTTCAAGTTACTCCAAAAACTCATCGTCAGCCAACCGACCTGATAAGTCAGGCAATCGATCCGATAAAAAAAATCAAAATAATAAAAATCAAAAATCTGATAAAAATTATTTGTGATTTTCATAACTCAAACAGCATTGAATTGTGCTGCATTCGAATTTATACACGGAGAGACTTTTATAGCAAAAATTACTATGCTTTTATAGTGACGTCGGACCACAACGATATTATAATAATAATCTCTACAGAGTGTGTAAAATAATGCAAAAGCAAATAAAGCATAGTAAATAACGCGCTGTGCTATATCAAAAATGAAGACTGAGCGAATTTTCATCAAAAACGTAGTAAATAACGAAATGATTTGATGAAAATTTAGGGGATAACATAGCAGTCGTTTCTCCGTGCTATACGAAAAATTGCATAGTTTCGTATTTTCCCTTTTACCGCACCGAATTTTGCTCAATAACATAGCAAAATAAATGCGCCCACCAATTATACGAGGCGTTGCTCCTTATAAACATGAAAATTAACCAGTGGCACATAGTAAAATTTCAAGCAATTTGTCCAGTCCGATTCACCAATTTTTAACATTTCGCCAAAGACACGAGTGACATTCGGATATCGATGCATCGTTCGATGTAAGAATGTCGCAGACCTAAATTTTGCCTGTCGTGCATAGCAAAATTTGAGAGGACTGCTTTCAGCATCAAAATAACTATGCACTCTGGTAAAATGTAATAGAATATGGCGATATAGAACAGCGCTGCTACAAAACATAACAAGTTTTTTTAGCAAATTCATCGGAAATATTCGTATAAAAGTCTCTCCGTGCGTACGATTTTGCAGATATGAAATTATTATCGAAAGTCATCGAACGATCCAGCGATAAGGTTTTTATGGGAACGCACATTTTTCATAGGCCTATGGAATAAAAATGCATTTAAAAAAGCTGTCGACCGATTAATAATGCACGGTCGGAAGGAGCTGGAGTCATAAAATGAGAGGGAAATGAAACAATTGATAAATTCGACGTACCTGTATACTAGCCAGGCTAGTGAATCGATGAGAGGAAGTAACGAGGGTATTAGCTTCGACGTCTATCAAGGCGAGCAGCAAGTATCGCCATCCGCGTGCTTTTATAACGGACAAAAGTCCATTTCCGGCGCCTCTGCACGACATCCAGGTCGTGTAGACGAGGCACATCATCGCATAATGCGGTAAATTTTGACCTGTTCGATGAAGAAAAGGAGTGTTGAAAAAGCGAGTTTGTTCGACGCCCCAGACGCACTTGTACCGGATAAAACAATTGACCTGTCGGTAGACCCAGTTTGGAGACTGTGTTTATGTGGTGATTCAATTGCGTCATCGAGTAAAGGACTATCGAGAGAAATTGCCCGAGAATAATGGTCCTCCATACCGACCTGGAAGAAAATTTGTTTTACCGAAAAATGCCTTGGGGAGCGTACACACTGGAGGACCTGGGGAATCGTCGGTCTCGGGTAGACTCTGGAGGCTCATTAATTAAGCGGGACAAAACAGTCGAGGGGCTCGAACGCAACGAATTTTCGTGTCAATCCTTCATTTCGTTTCGATTTTTCGCAAGATTTTTCGACCTCGGATGCAGCCGATTCGTCTGATTAATCGTGTCGATAAAAAGCGATGAAAATTTATGTGAATTATGGGGAAAATAAGGGAAGCAGCGGGTGGGTTTATGGGTGCCGGCAACGAGAAGCTCAAAACGAAAGCACTGCGGGGAGAGATAAAGCTCGAAATTACTTGTAAAGTAATTTCGCCCGTGGATGGAGGGAAACGAAGAAAAATGAAATATTATTTGAAAAAGTCGCGTGACACGCACCGCACTGTTTCAAACAGTGGATGCTCGTAGTAAACAACCGCCGCACTTTGACCCGGGAGGAACACACCCCTCGTTGAGCGATAGACACCGGATACACGCCGACAAAATAGGAATGAAAAAAAGGTAAAAAAGAAAGGAACTGTCGAAGCTTCGGAGGTAAGCGCCGGCGAGGCTTCGAGCAAATTCACTCACCACTGGCTCAGCTCGGATATATAATTTTCGATTTTGTCGCATATTCCATTCCTCGGTTGCATATTAGAATTTTTATGGCAATAACGACCGCCCGCTGACACTCCCATGCAAGGGTGCATTTTCACCCGGACTCACGAACGACGGCGTGACGACCGGAGCGCTTGCGCACTAGCCCGATTACATGCCCTAAGGCGCGACGCCACGCGAAACTTTACCCTCCGCGGTCTCGAGCCGCTCGAGCAACCCACCGACGCCGAATACTCGCTCCGCTTCCTCGTTTTTCTTCCTTTTTTCCCCGTGTCAATCCTCCCGCGAATTCATTTTACGAGATTCATTTTTCCTCGTTAATTCCAGCGATTTTCAATCGGAGGAGCATCGTTCTAGTGCAGCGGATGCACGGGCGTACACCCCTTAAAAATGGGGGCTGCAACCACTGCGACGGTTCACCCTCGAAATACCTTTGGATTTAAATTTCTTCGAGGACAAAAAAATTTACATTTTTTCCTCGGTTTATTGTTTTTTATCGAGCTGCTTGAATGATCCGGATCGAGGGGTGTGCAGTTGTTTTTCAGAACTTCGATGAGATCGATTTGTTTCCTTTTTCCCTCTCTTTTATACGCGAAATACCTGAAATCATTTTTCCGTCGTTCGAAATACTTTTTTTGGCCTTCTCGACAAAAAATAAATGAACAATTTCGTTTCGATGCTCTGAACCGTCGTGGCTGATCAAATTAGTTCGATTAACGAAAAACTGATGAATTCATGGATTGAATGGAAACTTTTAGCCGAGACGACAATCGAAATTCGTCGAAATCCACTCACCGCAACCACCGACTATTTAAAATTATCAAATCATCGATTCCTCCCCCTACTGAATGCGACGGAAGACAATTTTTTTTCTCCCACCATGAAAAATCCTCAATTTTACTAAGCTTAACGATCAGAAACGGAGAAAAATTATTGCGAGCGATCGATGCAAACGCTTTATATTTCAGGAGCCATCGTCTGGTGGGAATCCAACGAGATTTTCGACGTCTCTATCATCAAAAAATATCTCAAAGAAAAAAAAAACAAAAGAATCAAAAGTTATCAATATTTTGAGACATTGCAAGTAGTTCTGCCGAAGAGTTTTATTTACAATATATATTGACAATTTTCAGATGATATATTATGGATAAACTCAGTCAACGATATTAGTGATCAAACGATTTTACAATGGAAGCGAAAATTCGAATCCTCTTATAAACATTAGATATATTTATAACTTATGCAATTAAAATTAATGATGATAATAATAATAATAATGAAAATAAACATAGTTTGACATTTAACGATATTTGTCGTGTGACAACATGCAGCGGACCAGTGCCTTTGGCATGGAAGCAATGAGTTTATCATTACAATTCTCACTCATGTTGAATTTTATTTATTTATTTATTTATTTTTTTAATACGAAACGTGTATCTCTATCAATCGGAAGTAGGAGTTTCAGGAGATAACGAAGTTGGTAAAATATTAGGGTTTGAAAAGAAAAAAAATGTATGTGATCGTGAAAACGATGCCACAAGGACGAATAAAATAATGAAATTTAAATAAAATTTATAATCGGTAAAGAAAAGTGGATATTTTAGCCTGATAACTCCTTGTAATGATAAAAAAATTTTCGAAGAGATACACAGACTGGGAGATAATAAATTTGTGCATTTTTCGTAAATTCTTATTCTTCGAATAAGATCTACTCGTAGTTGGAAGAAAAAAAGAAAGAGTTGTTATTATTAATATTATTATTATGATTCGAGGGCTATGCACAATCGGCGATATTTTTTGTTCCAAGTATATTTGTTTTGTCGGTTTTCATTCCCTTTTATCTTCGTCATCCGCACCGTTATAAAGTTGGAAAAATAGGTAAATTTTTAACGAGGATAGAAAAACAGACGTCGCACCCCTCGATCTCGTCGCTTGAGATTCGTTTTTTTGGTTGATTTTTTGATTATTTTTTCCTCGGGGACGTCTTTCGTACGTTTTGATTCTCGATTGGTCTATTTTTAAGGAGATTCGCTCTAGCTACGTTCTCGTCTATATTAGCAATCGGTGTGTGTCTTTGTTTGTGTTTCGTCAATTCCCGTTCCTATTTAGGGATTGCAAAAAATGAAAGATCGCTGGATTTAAAGGGCGATCGATCGCGGAAGGAAATGTCCTATATTAATATCTTGTATTGTTATACTTCTAAAAAACCACGAGGTAATTTGCTGTGTGACACGATAAAAAATCTAGAGGTTTAAAAAGTCGATTTTTCACGTGACTTCCGTATTTTTTCTGGTTTCAAATCTGTTTTTTTTTTTTTTTTTTTTTTTTTTCATGCGACCTATAACTCGCGTGTTTTTTTACTTTTTCTTCATCGCTCAATGCGTTCTCAAGCTAACACGAAAATCCTAAGCTTCGACAGCTTCGTTCTGTTTGCGGAAACAATCACCAACTGGAAAGAAATCCCATTGACGCTGCTGATACATGTTCCAAACGTATGTCTCCTGACCCGTGTACTCCGTGTCCGGCTTATTGATCAGATGCATCAAGAAAAACCTGAAAACCGACCGAAATTGTCAGAAAGAAAATAAAATACTATTTTCATTGTAACAACCAATAGAATCATTGAATCTGATAATAACGTTCGACTATTAAAAAAATGGAAATGATATTTTCATACTTAAAAACTGAGATTTTGTTTCAAAATTTTTTTCATTGATTTATCACTTAATACAGAAATTCATTCATTTTTTCGAACTTTGTCTCGTATTCTAGCTGTACAAGGTTAACAATGATGATTTTGAGAAAAAATGTGTTTTGTTCCCTCTATCGAGAGACATATGATAGCGGCTTGTTTTAAAACTCACATGTAATTTGCAAGATTGTGCTCTTGCTGAACGTGTGTGTCGAACCCATGAGGCACAGTATCCAACGTTTCTTTGCCCAATCCGCAGATGAAACATTTGCTCTCCATGTCCGTTTTCACGCTATCCAATTGATCACGGAGCTCTCCGAAAGCGTCGATGATCAAACCTTAAAAAGTATCAGTGTAAGCTACAGAAACCTTAGAGCAGATTTTTCGAAAACTTTTTAGATTTTGTTCACAGTTCCTCCTCGTATTAATTTAGAGAACGTAAATTTTATTTTACCCTGAATGATAGCGAGTAGAATAACAATAACGAAGAAGAAAAAGGTGATGTCAAACATTATTCGATATATTTCGTAGTCGTCGCCATCCGGCTCTCCAATTTCGTCACCGATTCCACCACCTGCTCTCACTCCCTTGTACAAATGGAATAAGAAACACTGCGGAACAGAAAAGTATTACGTTCGTTAACATCAAAAAAATATGTTGCCAAATGATTTTAAATGGATCCACTTTGTTGGAAACGGATTGACAAAAGTGCCAATACGTTTATTTAAAAATAATTTTAATGATTATTTTCTTAATTTCGAATATTCAGTAGACATATCAAGTCGAAAAAAACGATTTTTAGGCTGTTGTCGTTGAGGATGATTTTGAAGCGTCTTATCTATTTCATTACTGAATGGTTAGCTGAATTATATTTTCGTTGAATTTTTCGTTGCTTACTGAATATTTCCGCTAGATCGAATGCAAAGTTTGGCAAAAATCAGAATGTTTAAAAAAAATTGATAAAGATTCAAGGCCTACCGTAGCCATGCTGTGACACTTTTTGTCGACTTCATCGTCTTCCTCCTGGACGTAAAATTTGCGGAAAAAGTTGAAAGCTATGACGGTGTATATGTAGACGATAATAGTCAACAGCATCACCGTGAGAACGAGCTGTTTTCCGTTGTGCGTTACTGACTGCAATATCGTTCTTAGCGTTTTGAATCCTACAGCTACGTCGAGCAGATGAGCCGCGAAGAAAAAATTGTTGTAATTTCCCATTACGGAGAAAGCGAAGTACAGTAAACTGTAGACGAAGGACTGAAATGAAAATTTTTTTCATTTATTTCAAATATCATTTCATAAATTGTTGCATTATTTGTCGTTAAATAGAGATTGTCAAATGAATGTTAAATAGAATTTGTTGTCAAGTTATATAATCTCATTGATAATTTTGGTGTCGAACTGAATTACGAAATGGATTTGGTTCCATTAAATTCTCGATAAATTATATTAAAATTTGATTTTAATCGAAAATTTAATCATTCGGGTAATATTTTCAGATAAACATCGAATTATTTATGAATAGTCATACAAAAAAATGGAATTGTTCAAAATTGCAAAAAAATACACTCGAAAAAGTTTTTGAACTCACGTTATCGGTGATCGTAACTCCCGCTTTCCAAAGTTGATACTTCCAATCGATATTCATAATGCTGTGAAAAAAAAATGATGGATAATTATTGGATTCCCAAATCCTCACGAACTGCAATGATTTTATGAAAGAAAAATCGTGACGATACTTACAAATACCATGCGCCGGAACCTTCGACTTCTTGTTGACTGAACGACGTTTTTTCCATGCCAAGAAGATTGCTGATGTGATCGAAATCGTAAGCTTCACTGTACTTTTGCCGTACTTTTTTCTTGACGAATTTGTCCCAATAGTTGACGGGAAAAGTTTTGGCTGAAATGACTATTTTGTCCCAGAGTGCTTTGAAGTCGTTTTCTTCGGGAGTTTCCGATATGTAGAGACCGTCGAATTCAACGCGACGAGCAACCTCCTTTTCACGTTGGAAAATGGCCAATGGAACCTGACAAAGAAAGAATAAACACGGATAATGCAATTTGAAATCAGAAGTAACAACACTGCGTATCATCGATAACTTTTGATAAATGTTTCACCTTGAGATGGTAATACGCAACGAGCATAGCCAACGAAACGAGGGAGTGAAGAACAGCCATCAATCTCATAACGTGAGCCATATAATAAAAATCTTCAGCAACTTCGACGAATTCCGGAGGATCTTCTTCCTCCTCGGACCCATCGCCTTCTCCTCCACTTCCGATTTCTATTCCGCTACCACCCGCGCCGGCACCGGAACCGGAACCCGATCCGGACATTCCTTCACCGGACATTTCGTTCAACAAATTGGCAATCGATTCGTCACTTTCACCGTTTTCTGATTCGTCCACGAGGGATGTCACCTGAAAATAATTTTAATGTAGTAAAATGAAAATATCACAATTCGACTTTCATACACAAAAAGTATTTTCGTATTTTTCATATTATTTTTTTCTAACGGTTAGCAAATAACTTGCACGTTCGAATAAATCGGAATCAATCTTTTGTTCGAGCACTTTCCGACGAAAAATTTCAGTATATTTTATTACCTTATAGAAGAGCAGCATAAAGTTGATGCAGAAGGCCAGTACGAGAGCAACGTATTTGAGATTGTAAAAGTTTCGAGCCAAAAAGGAGACGACCCGATGAGTGTATTTGGAAAAATCGATGGTTGAGCTCGCTGATGGTTCGACAATAATTTCGTGTTTGGCTTCGGCCTCAACAGCTGCCATCGCAGCTTGTTGGGCTGCAGCAGCTTCGGCGGATGCTGCAGCTTGGGCTCTCGCTTGTTCACCACTGTTTATTAGAAACAAAAAGCAAAAATTGTATTATTTAAACACTCCGTTGATGCGTTTGATTTGTTTATAGGAGGACGATTCGGGCGGAAGATTTGAAATGGTCAGTGAAATCTAGAATTGCTGATAAACGATATCTAGTTTCAGGGATCAATGCAGAGAGGAAATCGGAGGGTTCCTCGATGCTGGAGAGTCAGTTTTTGGAATTTTCTGTGGCTTTTCGATGTTTTCATCCACTTCTGAAGGAATTTTTGTTTGTTTGTTGACCGAGTACTGCGGAGCTGCTGCGGACGAAGGTGCAGAGTTTTGAGCAGGAGGAGGATCAGAATTTCCCGAATTAAAGCGCCGTTTGACGGCTTGGAAAGATTCTGCGTATTTTCTGGTCTCCTCGTCGATTGGTTGAAGACTTTGCGATATGGAAGGAACAGGATCGTCCGCATAGAATTCCTCCAAGATTGCTCGCATGTAAGCCGAATCCTCCTTGTACCCAGGGGAAAGACGAGGGTCTGGTGCAGATCGAATAACGGCAAAGAGCTTCGTAGAATTTTGAGCGGCACGTCGCAACCTCCGACGTTGCCTGCTACGCTGATTGCGTTTTTTCGACATCAGATTGTAAGGAGTCCGTCAAGTAAATGATTTTTTTTTTAAATTGAATTTAAATTTTTATTTATTTTCAATGATTTTGAACTATATATGCAGAGACAGACTTTGTAAAAAACTTTGATTGTTCGGTTAGCCGAGAAAGAAATATTATTTCAACGGTGGGGTGAATTAGAAATAAAATGAGACAAATGACCTTCCAACTGAGAAAAAATATGAAAAACGAAACTTCAGAAAGAATATGAAAAGTTAACAGTAAATTCAGTCAGTGGACCAATCAGCCTTCGCGGCTTAAAAAATCTAGGCGCGCTTCTATAGTCAGTTGGCCTTGGATTAGAGAATCAAGAGTCTCAAGAATCGGTCGGCCTGTGCCGCTTGGAGGACCAAGAGTCTGAGAGATCAGTCAGCCTGTGCGGCGTCTAAGACCCAGAGCAAATGGCTCAGATTTTCGCTCCGCATCGATATTTATACCCAGCCCAGCGGACGAGCGCCGAAGCCGCCGAACGGTTTTCCCACCCTTCCCACTAATTGCGACGCATGCGCGGACCGCCGCTTAGCTTTTCGGAAAGGAAGGGGCGATGGGGGAAGGAAGGATGATTTCTTACCACTGAGCTCGGTCGGTACGTTACCAGTTCAAGTGACCTCATTGCATCATATATTGCATGTTAGATTTTCACGTTTTTATAACATGGAAAGCCCACGTTCTTATAGTGAGAAATGTTATGGCCGTAAAATTTGAAAATATTTGTTGATTTTTGAGTTTCTCTCCCAGGTTGGCCGAAGTATCAATAGGGCAAAAATTCTTGAAAAAGGAAATCCGGAAATGATATTAATTTTTGGAATTTTTTTTTATGAATACATTTATGAAACGGTTACTAAATTTTTGCTTGATAATGAGGAAATATTTAATGGGAAGATACTAATCAAGTGATTTTTTTGCATGATTTCTTACCCGAGCAAATCTGCCAATGTGACCGGTTCCGTTTCACCGGAAACGCCCTCTCTCGCGAGGTCTTCCGCGGTTCCTTCTTCCGGGGTACTTTCGCCTGTTTCTTCCATACTCGATTGAGGCGTCGAAGCTGCCGATTCGTGGGCTGCTATTTTAATCTGGCCACCTTCTTCTTTCGTTATGTCCATGCCAAACGCTTGTACCTTTTTGCATGAAACGAACAGTGAGTTTTACAGAAAGAGTGGAAACAATGTTTTTTGTCAGTTCCTCTTCAAGATTTCACTTCGAATGTCATCGTCAAAATGCAGTTGAGAAACAACAGTTTTAACGTTTATTCAGATTCAATGCAAAATGGATTTTCGATTCGACGAAATGGGACTGATGAACTCTGATTTCTTACAAAATAATTTCTATTTGAAGTTTCTTAGTAATGACGTAAGAAAAGTGAAATTATTCTGGAGAGTCCATTCTTAAATGTACGTAAAAAATCGTAAGGAATATTTTATCTGTTCAGCTCATTCGTTCCATAAACAATTGCGAGTTTGTTGAACTTACTTGTAAATTAGATTCGTCAGGTGTTGGTGGAAGCGCGGGTAAGTGTCTCGAAGGTTTTCCCTCTTCTTCCTTGACTTCAACGACGGGTTCTTCAAGGTTGGGTCCTCTCATGAGAGTGAGGAGTAGCCTCATGAAGTAATTGATGACACAGCCAACTCCAAATCCGGAATAGTAAAAAGCGTAAAATATCATTTTGAAGAAACCGATGAAGAGTTCGGGTATCGTCATTTGTTGCATTTCTGATATTTTGTTTTTAATATTAGCTGGCGAGAACATCGAGAAGAAGAAATAAACGCCGTCCTTGAAAGCTTGGATGCCTCTTCTGATGGGATCTTTGTTCCTTTCCTCGTCGTCTTCGGTCATGTAAGTGTAGGAAGATTCTCGGGCTTTACCAATTCCGCCACTTTCCTCGACCGCCATTAAGGCACTCGCATGTTGCATTTCAAAAATAGCATCCTCACAGAAGTTGATAAACGTTTCGAGCTTCTCTTTCTCACCAGCCTCGACCACCGTGTTGTAAAAATAGGCTCTTTTTGATTCCTTGATCTGTGGCTTTTCCCATTGCTCTATGTTCGATTCTTTAATCTCGAAATACACACGCTCGATTTTATTGTTACTGCCCAAAATCTCGATCCTACCGAGGAATGGCTCGAAGTAATTAAGGACGGAGCCTGCAGTTTCAAGGAAACGTGCCAATCTCGGCTCGTTTGGCATATGTTCGGAAAGGTTCGTCAATAAGACAGCGAGATTGAAACCGATTTCCTTTGCAGGCTCGTGGAAACGATCCATAAACGTTACATAGTCAATTTTTCCATCGTGATTCGTCTCGCAACAGGCTAACAAAAATTCGATCTCCTCGCTAGAAAAAATCGAGGTAACTTATCAAAATAACCCAAAGAAGCCTTTCGAAAACTCTGACGGGATATTAAACTTTATTTCTCCTTTTACCTGGTGTAACTCTTCTGCTGTTCCATCTTTTCCTTAAAGTCTTTAGGATACACCCAGCCATCACTGTTGAAATCAACTTCCAGAAAACTGGGCGAAGACACGAGATCTTTGAGCTTGATAAACATGTCGAAATATTTCAATATGAGCTCGACGTTGCTCGCAGATTCGACGAGTGTATCCACCATTTGTTTACCGATCGTGCCATTCACGACGTTACCTACATTGTTATTTTTTCGTTTATATCATTTTGTAAAATTTTGGTCCTTATTATTCATGCAATGCACGACGATCGAGTCATCAATTAATCTCAACAATGACTTTTTATTGTTCATATCAACAACACTAGCATTTCGAAATCGTGTCTCATTACGATTGGGAATCAAACCGAAAAGAATATATTGTCAGAAGGAGAAAAGTCACAGTGAATGTTTTTAAAGGTAGAAAGTATACCTTCGAGCATAGAAAGCATCATAGTGATCATGTCTTTCTGGAGATTGAGAAGTTCCTTCAAGAGATCGACCTGACTCGAGTGCTTGGACAGTTTGTCTTGCATGTGTGAAAATAGGAAGAGGAAACCACCGACAGCGTCCCACAATCTCGAATGAGCAAGAGCTTGCTGATTCTGAGCGCAGGGTCCTTGAATTACTTCGGTCAAGGTGTTGAACACTTGGCTGGCGACACCGATGGCCTTGAAAAAATTGGCTTTACCAGCTGGATCGATCAATTCTTTGCTCGAATAGTGCCAGTAGAAATCCATTATCGATTCTTGCAATCTTAGCAGGTAATCGACGGTGCAAATAACGACGTTTACTGTCGTCGTGTTACCGGCTTGAGTTCTCAAATAATTCTGCCAATCTGATAAAAAGGGAAAAAAATTTATTCCAGTTTTGATGAAATCATTGAAGGTTAATTTAATTCAGAATCTTTCAACGTTTCCTAAATTTTCCATCGGACTCACCGAGATTGTGACCTTCGCAGGTGAGTTGGATGAATCTGAAGAGTGCGCAAGTGAATTCAGCGTCGTGCATGTTTTTCTCGCCCGCAGCTCCCTCAGAGCCAACGCCAAGGCCTTCAGCTTTTGTGTTTCTTTCGAAAGCGTCCAGGTCCAAAACACTGCAAGAATTCATCAGTCCAGCTATTGACGTGAAGAAACCAACATCCTTTTTCTCCTTCAAATGGTTCAACATTCCTCGTTGGATGTCGATGTTACCACCCCGCAAAATTGAAATTCCAAGCTCGAGGGTTTTCATAACCATCTCGCTGGGCACACCTTTGCACGCTGATATGTGAAGCAAAACCATTTCAGCAACTCCACGATTCGCTAATCTCGCTTGATGGAAAAGTAGCTTTTGTTTTTCCATTTCTTGCTCCTGTAAAAAGGGTCAAATCCAATAATTGCAATGTTTAATAAACTTACCAATATTCGATAAAAAATTATATTTACATAAACAGAATCCAAGTTTATTTTGCGATTAGTCATTGGTAGCATTTCGAGAATCCATGACAAAACATCCAACAATTTCATGTCAAACTTGCATGGCAAAAGGTTTCCAGTTATGTTGACTAAAAATATTCATAAAAATTATAGTCTTGTTTTTTTTCCATCACTATGGCAAAAGTTTCATATTAATTTACAAAAAAAGATATTGAGAAATTGAAACTCCATTTTTCTGTTGAATTTGAACGGTTGATTATTTTAACTTGGCATCGAAATTTAATTATTTCTTATAAGTACAAAAAATCATGCTGAAAATGATAAAATTTATTTGTTCAGTTCCCTTGAAACCTTTGACTCTCCTGCACTTTGCTTACCATGAGTTGATGCATCGGCCTCTTGAGGTTTTAAGTTAGGCATGAAAAAGCGGATACGGTTAAAACAGAGTTAGCGGTAAACGAAATGGACAATTATCGGTGTCAACAATTATTCGTTGTAAAGCAACAAAATAGAGTACTAGAAATGAAACACTGAGACTTTTCACGTGAGCCATAACACCTGAAAACTCACTCTGCTGGAAGGTTTTTTTCCTCATAAATTACAAGTATTTGAATAGCTTATAAAAATGCACAAATTTAGTTTTGATCTGGAAAAAGTCACGTGAAATGTCTCTTGTCAATGAGCCCTCGATGGCAATAAAAAAAACTCAAACTTTCAATTTAATAATCTTACCAATATTAGTTTATGTGTACACTGCGAGCCGATTAGTAAGAAAGACAGATAAAAAGAAAATCAAAAGTGGATTATCGTGCATTGTCGCTTCAAAAAGAAATTTCCAATCAACATCAAATCAGATCATCAAACACATGAGAAAAAAATCGATAGGATATTCAAAATATATGTGGCAATGGAATTGAAGACCCAAATCGATGAGAGTGTGTGGCATCAGGTTTCTTTAGACAGCACAGTGAACTCGAGTGTCTGAAAGACTTATATTTTGGTCTCACAGGAACAAGTCGTCCGAAAAGTGTCTCAAAATATTTTTTCTAATGAGTTTTGTTTTAGTTATGGTATATAGGAAATGAAGCCAGGTGATTACTAAGATGAAATCAATTTTTCATAGTTGTCAGTTGTGTCAATCTCGAAGAAATTCGAAAAATACAAACACTGTTTTTAAGAACGTAGGAGACGTGTTTTTAGAAAATTCTTTTCAGAACTTTTTGGAACAAAGTTCTTTACATTAGGGATCTTGTAAATGATTGGATTAACAAAGTGGAGAAAAAATGAAAAAAAAAAATCGAAAATTCAGAGATTAGAAATACCGGGAAACATTAACATTTAGAATTAAAAAAAAAGATTAACGTGACGACGAAATTGAGACTCACGTGAATAGACGCGGCGCCCTCTTCTTCGCTGCCTCCGCCCTCTTCGCCTTCGCCTTCCTCCTCTTCTTCGCCACAGGATTTTGATATGATTTGAGCGTAGCTCATGAACAAAGCGTCCTCTTGAAGGGCGCCGGAACGCTCGGTCATCGCGCCACGGCAAAAAGTAGTTACCAGTTGAGTAAGTGGATCCGGTTTGCTTTCGTCTTCCGGTTTGTCCATTTTTTTTCTTTCAGCGTCTTCAAAGGATTGCTGTTATCGTGTGATAGGAATATAAATAAGAATTTTACTGAGAATTCAAAACTCGATTTTGGGTGTCGGTGTTTCCCGGCTTTGCAATTTTACCGTAAGATCTTCGATCATGATTTCCTGTCCAACATTCTCGTCTTGCAGCCAAAGCTCGTAGTACGTCCTCGCAAAAATGTTGATCGCTCTGTGCCTGCATTTTCAACGATGAAGAAATAAAAACTGTTAAATAACCGAATTCAACGATCGGCTCGAATAAAGCGAGCTTTTTAAAAGACTCGTTGGCTACCTTCTCAATTTGTAGAGCGGTTCGCTACGCAGACATGCAATGGCTGCTCTTTTTCTTGCCGCACATAAAACTCGATTCCATCCATCACGGGATGGTACTGGCTTTGTCGCCTTTTAGCAGCATGCGCACACGCAAATCACACTCACAAAAATAAACGAAGAAATATTATTGTTTACGATTCACACTTCGATCATATTTCCTAGCCCAAATCATGAACTCGGACCAGGTCGGTGTAAAAATAAATATGATTAGTACTTTGACCAAGGATCTTCAGCTTTTGTTATCATTTCCGTTAATGAAGTGAAGTAAAAAACGAAAATGGTTCATTTAACAGTATTTGTTGGACCAATTAACTGCAGCGAACAAAATACAATTTATTGGTTCAACAAAGCTTCTGTTTATTCGACAATTTTTTTATCGCAATAAGAATTGAGTCAGTGAAATTGAAACTCGTTCAGAGTTTTTCAAAAAAGAGCCCAAAGAAGGGGCCGATTATTTTAGCAGCACAAACCATACAAAACTCTAACTACTGTGACCCGTTTCAAATGTTAAGCTACAAACCATATTTTCAGATTACAACTCCATAATGAAAAAACATAAAACAAAACTACCTGGGTAAGGAATGTAGGGAGAGCTGACGGAAACAAGCAATTACGGCTCGCTTCCGCTGTATTGAGACGACGGAACGATAAATATTTTTGCTCTGCTGTTGCGGATGATCAATCTACTCGCCAAAACATAAATAACCGAATAATGGTATAAATGTAATAAAATTATAAAATATAAACTTAAAAATAAACTAATAAAATATAAACTATATAAAATTATAAACTTTTTTGTTTGTATCACCAAAGGCCTCCCCAGCAATGAAAAAGATAAAATTCAATAAGCAATACTCCAATTTACAAAATTTTACATCTTTCGTAATAATTTCTAAACTATTTATAGATTTTTATGATTATAATTTTTTGAAAAAGATGAATACATGGAAATAACTGGGCTTCTCATAAGGAAGTTTCGAAACTTTTTTTAGTCTAAAGATTGTCATCCATAAAAAAATTTAAGATCGAACGTTATTAGATGCGGATTGAATCTAAGTTTCCATAACTTGTTTTGGGCAATTGACTTTTCACCGTGATTATGACGAGAAATTTTTTTTGAAATGAACATGAAAATAATTAGGGAGGGGCAACAAAATGATGGAGCAATTTCCAACGATTGAAGGAAAATAATTGAAGCGATTATCTGGTGTAATGGTGAAAATTAAATTGATGTTTGGAATTTTCGTTAAATGAAAATTCGCAAGCCAAACTTACCATGTGTAAGCCGTACAAGACCTTAGCCATGTCCGTGATTCTTGCCACGACATCCTCGATCTGTTGAGCCTTTACAGGCTCCATAGAATCCTTTTTTTGTCCTAGTTTCGAGTACAAATAATGCTGCCATGACATTTCATCACCAGGATCTATTTTATCGGGCAGAGTGAGCTGGATTTTTGCAAATTCAGCGATATCTGACTCCGCGATTTTCTTGAGAAAACGATCTTTACAGTGTTGAACGAGTTCCTGCTCGCGTCCAGCGAATAAATTGAGACCTACGGGCAGCAATCTTTTCAAACATGCCACCATCAACGAGGCTTGAACCTCTTTGTCCTTGTCACGTTTTTTATCTCGATGTTTTTTCTTTTTCTGAAAATTCAAAGAAAACCCATTTTTAGAAGTGAAATCCGAGAAAAGTGTGGCACTGGAGAAGCAACCAAAGAAAATATTTACCTTGGCACCACCAGGTGGAGCTGAGCCATCAGTGACAGTTACAGTTCGTCTAGTGGCAGTTGGCATTATCAAGACCATATTATCGATCTCGTTGGCAGAAATGAAGTTTTGTTCTTCGCGTAAGAAATACTGGGACTTGGACCAAGTGTTGAAAATGGCAGCAACATGATTGTAGAGATCTTCAGCTTCGGATATGTTGTTTCTGAGCCAATGATTGCGTTGAAGATCGACGTATTTGATGAGCAAAGGATAAAATGAGTAAATATCACGAACAAGGAGTTGCCAATCTTCCTGAATTTGTGCTTCGACTTGGGAGGTGTCGTCGGTACTGGATTTGATAAAGCCACGAAGAGATTCTTCCTTGTGGAACATGTTGTCGGTTCTTTTGCGGACTCTCTCGGCAAGAGGTAGGAAGGGATCTTTAAGAAGTTCCTCGGAAGAGTTGATGATGATTTGTTGGGTGTAGGCTGCGATGCGGGTCATCCAAGGTGCGTTCTCGTTGCCGATATTCTTTTTTATAAGTTTCAAAACGTTTTTCAGGAGCTGATTCATGTGATCGCTCGTTACCATGCTCACGTAAGTTCCTTCGGTAGGTGTCACGTTGTCAGGTCCCTGAGCCCACCAAAATGGCAAGTAAGAGCAAAGGAGTGGTAAAATCACGTCTACCACGTGAGGCGCGTCGCTATAAGTTTTCTCGGACTCGACAAACTGATCGACTTCCGTTAAAATCGTTTCTAACGTTGGCATACTCGATTCCATCCGCGTCATAATATCTTGAGCTTCCAATGAGTGATCAGCTATTCGATTGAGGAGCGAAAACTGATTGTGTTTGTTTAGATGAGGCTCGAGGAAGGCGACCGGAAAACAGCTTGAGAAAGCTCCCAAGCAGGATCCCAAATTTGGCTTATTTCTCTCGATTTCCGTTTTCAAGTACTTCCGATCGTGCGTCAGCGTCGCATCGACTCCGAGGGTGTACAGCGATGCCAGCATCTTATAAGAGGCCACTTGGATCTCGTCAACTGTGGAGCAATCAAATTTTCGGTCGTTGTAATAAATAGAAAATCGACGTATGAAAGATGAAAGATTGTAAAAGAGCTTCAAGAGGGTTCTGGATACTCACGCAAAAGGTCGTTTCCGTATTCACACGCCGCAAGATGATCAAACATTGCAGTAAGAACGGGAAGTACGACGCTGTTGACGTAAGATAAAGAGGTCGAAGTTTTGAGATGCGTTCCCCTCAAATGACTGTATTTACCTTCTTGAAGATTGAGGATAGTGTGGCCAAGGTCATCTGCGGTGTTGTTGAAGAAGGTGAGCATGGAAGTTCTGATGAATTCAGGACAATTTTTAGTGAGTGATTTGGCGTCGATGCCTTTGACCAAAACTTGCAAGCATCGAACAGTAATTTTGACATCAGCGCCAAAAGCTGCGAGTCTGGATCGTAGGAGGCTGGCTAATTTACAAAATAGTGCAGCGACCATTTCTTTCTCTTTCAAGGAAGCTGCGCCGACGTTGTTCGTCGCGGTTGCGACTGCGATGAAGTAATTTCTGTGGGTACTGAAGTATTTTTCCATCAAGGGTAAAACGACTTTGCTGAAAAACTTGATGTCACGCGTTGACGTTTTAAAACTGTTTCGTCGGCTGAACGTATCCGACGGCTTCAGCAATTTCATATTTATCGTCGCCTTGTCCAGGTATGCGATCAATTTTTCTAACAACGAATATGCGAAACGCAGCTCCACCGCAGCTCCTGTTCCTGCGACTTCTGTCTCAGCACCACCTCTGTTCGGCTTGTGCAATTTGTAGCCCTGGTACTGAAGATACTTCAAGAATTCTTGGGAACGCTCACGATCCTTTCGCTTCTCTTTGTCTGTCAGAAGATCGTATGGTACTAACTGTGGATGAATTCCCCCTCCTGAATTTGGGATAAAAGAAAACTGATTAGATGCCGAAAATATGAATAATAATAATTAATCAATTATAATGAGTTGAATATGCTTTTTAAAAATTTTTCATAAACATTAGCTCATTTGTTTAGTCAATATTTTCGATTCTAAAGAGTAGGAAAAACACGAATTTTTTAGATCATCGTAAGTGGATGCTTGAACACTGTGAAATGAGGTTTTGTAAGTATACCGATGACTTTTCTTTGCTTCACCATTGTCAGATAAGTTAGCAACTGAATAGTGATGGAATGGAGCAGTTATCATTTTTATTTCTTTCATCTACTTGCCGTTGACTATTAATTCTTCCTTCTTTTTTTTCGCCCAAATGTCATGTGCGTTGTCCGCGAGTCTCTCTGCCATATTTTGCATTTCTCTGCTCAGAGTGAGATTCGTCATGTCGACTGGATGGGGATTGTAATTAAAAGCTGTTGCTGAATCGACCTAGTAATAACAATGATCGTTACTGATTATCATAGAAAAACCTGAGAAGAAAGTTGAGCGAGCTTGATCTCAAGAACAATCAAATCGATTCTTCCTCAATTGAATTGAAATGAAAATATTCTAAAAACTCAAATAAGAGTAATAGAATTAAATCGCGAAACTGAATGTTCTTTAATGTTCGCATATTATTTTTAACGTCGTAAACAAATCATTTCCGGTGGTTACAGAAACTATCCATTTAGTTTACCTGACTTTTGGAAGATCTTCTTAAAGAACTACGATTGGTCGAGGGTACATCGACTTCGGCATGTTCGACACTCCACCCAATGGCCAAGAGAGCTTTGAGGCTTTCCCTGACAGGTTCCTTGTAGCGTTCTCTTTCGTAATCATTGAGTTTGTCGTAAGGTTTGAGTCTCGGATGAGTTTTATTGGTGTCGGACCATTGTTCACCGTATTGCCAACCGTTTTCGAACTTTCTACTAGCCCAAGCGTCGTGGTAGTGCTCAGAGAACTTTTGAACGATTTGATTCAAGTCGTTGTTGAGAACGACGCTGTAGAAAATAGCAAACAGTTGGTATTTGTTTTATCTGAAAACGTGATGGAAAAAATAAGTTGGAGGAAACAAAAGTGACGTACCTTGAAGTATTTATTGGTTGTGGATTGTAAGGACCGTCGGGAGATTGCGTCGACGCTGATTTGCTGCCGTACCACTCGTCATCGTAATTTTTCGAGAGCGAATAATCCGGTGGCAATGCACAACCGATCGCGGTCAAGCATGGCAACGCTTTGCCGAATAACTCTGGATCGTAATCCATCTTTGAGAGGGAATCAAATATGTTGCTGAAGAGCACCATCGTCAAACGTTTCTCTTCGTCACTCGAAGCTCCGTAAGCTCCTTGGCCTCCCGTTGAACCGTAGTATTTTGCGCAACGTTCGTAATGAAGCGTCAAGAGCTAAAAAGCAATCCATCAAATTTAATGTTTAAATGACGATGAAATTTCGGTAACAAGAATTTGCAACTTTTCTCGTACGGAATTTCTCTAATTTCTTTCTTCAGACATTTTTTATTTCGAAAAACAGCGCAGGAAGTTAATTTTTTAAATTTTGTATTCCTCATTCATTGAAAAATGACGAGCCACACGATTTTTTTCCGATTTATACGTACCCTGAGAGCGACGGTTGTATATTCAGATAATTTGGATACATCGACCGTGAGTTTTCTCAAAAGTTTCAAAAGCATGTTTGGTTGCATTTGGCTGTAAAGAAATAAAAATCGGGTAAAACACGATTAATCTGACAACTTCTCCTTCCTATACGATTCACTTGTTTTTTTATAGTCTATTGATTATCATACTTTCAGTGTGTATTTATATTTTCTTTTTTGTCATAATTTTTTTGTTTGAATTCACCTGGTCAAGGCAACGAGGAAGTCTGAAACAGCTTCTCTCTGTCCTTTGGTCAACATTCTGTTTTTACTGAGTCGGTAAACGGTGTGAAGGGTCGCGTCCAAAAGACTGGCATAGTTGTCAGCCTCGTTGTAGAACTTTGAGTGCTGAATCAACAGTGGCAAAATGCTGACACCGATGTATCTATTCATAGCAAGTGCCATGTCGGATTCGTATCCGTCGTTCTGGAACCAGGGAAAAAATCATTGATAAAATACTCTAAAGAAATTCTGGATTCGAGTATTGTATTATGGGATAAAAATCGTTGAGATTACTGACTCTGTCGAGCATCGTGGCAGCTCGAAGATCAGGCAGAAAAGCTTCTTCCAACAGTTTGAAAAATAATTCCTGAGTCTCAATGCCATAAACTCGCTCGAGGAAGAGCACGATGCTCTGCTTGTGTCCAGGGATCAGACCAGAAGGTGTGTCACTTTTCGGTCGCTCTTGTCCAGCCGCTGGGTTCAACAGAGTGAATCGCAAAGAAAGAACCCCCTGGAGATCGTCCAATGGCACGAGAGATCGTAAAATTGCTCTGGCTCTCAAAGACTCGTTTTTTCCTTGAGATAAAAATATTCGCAATAATCAAAGTAGATGAAAATAAGATCGGCACTTCGGACGAAGAAAACAAGTTTCGAAACTCTGATTCAAAGTCGATACACACCTTGCTCAATGACCGAAGAATCAGGAGCACAACGACCCAACAAATCGACGAGGGTGCAGTAAAAATTGAGGATCGCAGCACCGGTGTCGATATAATCCTCGTCGTCGTCAGACTCCGGAAGTGGATGTTCGAATTGTGCAACAATTGCATTTCCCTCAGCTTCGTCGTGTACCTGATTAAAGAGCTATATGATGAACTATTAGTGTTGGGACATCTAACATGCGTTGGATAAAGACTTTCGGACTTATTTTTCGGGAGGCTTCAGGTGGATTTAATAACATCATTTACATTCAAATCACTAAACTACATGAAAGTCTTGTGATGCACGAAACGTCTAAAAATTTGCTTTTTTATGTCTAGTAGTCACAAACAATGACAACAATCAATGGAGCAACGGAACTCCCAGTCTCTTTGGGAAATTAAACCGACAGCCCTTCATTGGACGAACGAGAAATGAACAAATCTACGAAGATTAAGAAACCGGAGATGACTTACTCACGGAATTTTCTTTAACGATCAACGATCGCTAGAACTTCGGATTGAACTTACTTTACGTCGATCGGCAATGCGTTCTGACATTTTGTTGGCTTCCATGATCGCGCGAAGGAGACCCTCGCCCTCGCCACGGAGCGCTGGTCCAAGACACTCCGGCCTTCTTATCAACAGCCTGATCACTAGATTAGCGTTCTCTTCCACGCTTTCACCTGTGAAAAAAAACCAATTTTCTCGATCAACGAAACTTTGAACTACAGTCGTTCGGTGCGAACGTTTTTAAGCCCAAAATTCAATTTCATGAGTATTGACTCTCTGCTTGACTATTCGACAGAAATTAATTGAAAAATCGTTCGTTTTTCTCACTTCAGAGAGTTCAAAAGTTCAATTCACAAAAAAATTACTAGGAAATCCAAAGCATGAAAGAATCTTCTTCGATAACAGAATAATTGAAGGAGAACCATCATGGTTTTGGACAGGGGGATATTCGTGTTTTCATTTACCATTGACCCAAACACAGAATCGTAAGAAATCGAGATAACGTTCTCCCTCGACGGGATCCCAACCAAGATCGGGGTAGCCTTTTTCAACGAGTTCAGAATTAGATTGGAGTCCGCACCGAGACAAGTAGACGGCAATTTTTTCGAGGTAATGTTCTCGAAGTGCAAGAGCGAGCTCGGTGTTTTCCATGAGGGAAGAGTAAGCCACATCGAGAGGTGTGGAGCCCCTCAAAGAGGGCCGTGACAACAAGATATTACTGTTTTCTAACAAAAAGTCAAAATGATCGAACATTGCTTTTTGATTTTGCCTGGAGGTGCGACAAAAGTAGCAGAGAAATCTACAACATGCGACAACCATTTCGTGGGAAGTGTCTTTTTCCTTGGAAGGTGCTTCTCCACCCTCGGTCACTGGAGCTTGGGCCTGAGCGTCCGATTGAGCCTGCGCTCTTCGACCCAACGTGTTCATCATTATCGCCATCACATTCTCGTGAATTCTCAATACTCTTATAAGATCAGGATGCTGGAAGAAGGTGTGATTGTTCACCAATTTCCAAAGTCTTTCCCGGACCAACTCTTCCTCCTCCTGCGACATTTGGACGGGCAGAAGAGCCCTGATCTGACTGAGACCGACCCACATCTGCTGCACGTCGATTTTCGTCTTACTGTTCGTCACGTACGTCTTCTCCAAAGCTCTTATCAATTCCCCAACCGTGTCGTACTGCCGCACCAAAAGACTAAACATTTCACGCACCAATTTTGGCGTCTCAATCTGACTCTCTTCCGCCCATTCTACGATCGTTGAAATAAGAACTTTTCGGAACACCTCTGAAAATACAGTTCGAATTTTTCAGATATTTATACAGCGCCACCAAACATAATACTGACAACAAAATTTTGTTGAAGAATCAAAATATTTCGTTGATCTTATTTAACGAAACATTTTTGTTCAAGCAATAAAATTTCGAAAATTACAAATAACTTTCCTCACGCTGAAATCAAACTATGTTGAAACGATAAAACATTTTGTTGAGGTATGAAAAAATGGGGACAATATTTCAAGGTTTTGACAAAATTTCGTTTCCAGCGAAGGTGATTATTTCTTGCAGGGAAGTCAAGTCGAGTAGTTTTAGCGATTAACTAAATCATGAAAATTTGAAGACAAAGAAATGATTTTTGGCCATAAAATTGAACTCGAGAGCGCAAGTAGTCTCAAAAAATGAAAGAATTTGAATCGTGTAATTAAAAATTTAATTCTATTTCAACCCTGTAATTCGGCTTCCGGAATATTAATAACAATCTTAAATCCTTGGATCGACAGTTCCGTTTACAGAAGAAGCGTACCTTCCGGTGTTTTTTTCTTTTCCGGCTCCGGTTCAGGTTTCGCTTCCTCTTCAAATTCTTTGACGGCGTTGATGAAATTGAGGAGACGTTTCATAGCGCCAGGTTTCTCGACTTCAACGACCTCGTTCGCCGCATCCGCGGCTTCTTGGAGCGCGTGCAACGACACGTAGGACATGAGATCACTGTGAAACTCGTTCATTTTCGTGATAAGATCCTCTCCGCATGGAATATTATCAGGATCATCATCTTCTAAATTTTTGAAGCTCAATATAGCGTTCATTTGTTCACGAGGAGGACAACGGAATTCACGAGTTTTTTTCGCCGCAATAGCCGAGGGTAAATCCGATTGTTTGATCTCAACGTAACGACGCAGTTGATCAGCTTGGAGATCCCCAACGAAATCGTGACTGAAAGCGATTATCGACTCAACCCGGTGACGCAGTTGTATGTCGTTCAAATGATGAAGCAAATAACACATTTGCAGTTTGGCACCCTCCGCCATTTTCATGTGCAGCAAGCCCTTTTTGTGCTCATCTTTTCCCTCTGAAATTCGAAAAAATTCATTTTCATTCTTTATTCCCTCTAATTTTTTTAACCTTTTAGCAAATAATCGATACCTGCCTAATGAATCGAAAGAATTCCGCTCATACGATCAGAATCCAACAATTTATTCGAAAAGATTTTCCATCGCTACAAATTTGCCAGGAATCATTCGAAAGCTCAACCGCATTTTATGATATTTTGTAAAATGTGCAAAGATTTTGAATTTTTTATTATGGTGCTTTCGATTGTCTTCAGTTCTCAATAATAAATTCAAATGGACATTTAAATTTCAAACGATTAATCGTCAGTACTGTGATTATTTGAAAAATTTATATTTATAATGTTGTTGACAACTTGAATTGCTATTCGTAAAAAGTGGAGAATTCAAATGATTGCCAACTATTTGAATAAAAAAACAAAGCCGTACCCTTGTCAAATGTTGGATCCCACGTTTCGGGGTTGATCATAATAAGCAATTTGGTGATATCTTCGTTCCTCAGCATTCCAACAAGAAGTAATCGATCTACGAGTTTGATAAGAGGTCTGAAAGAAATTATAATTATTTTGTAATAAGGTAAGACGATTCATAATTAATTGATGAGGGAAGCTTTTGCAATGCGAAAATCAGCGTTGAACGTATTTTGTTTGCACGTGGCCTGTTTGGACATACAGAAAGAGATTTTCGTTGCTGCCACCGATGGGGTCGCGATTGTGAACTTGATTGACTTCGACAGCTTCGTTAAGGGCCATCATCACGTAGTCGCGAACGATGTCCAGTGGGAAGTACGGACTGTAGAGACTTCTGATGTTCTCGATGTTCTGATTCTCACTGGAAGGAATATCCCTTGATCCTCTCCGATTAGTTAAGGGGTTCACATCTAATTTTCGTGCAAAGGACAAAACACTTACTTGATTTCGGTCATTTTCATCTCGGGGCGAACCGATTCGGTTTCGAGGTATCGCAAGCTGTGTCTCATTTCCTCGTTCTCGTACAAGTCTTTGAGTTCTTGGCCTGCCCATTGATCCATGCGGAATTATAAAAAAAAAATAATTGAGAAACGTTTATTAGCGTTGGCAACTGATTGCGCAGAAAAAATTCATTTCTTCTCGTCAAATTAACAATTTACTGTAAGCAATTCGTACCCAAAGGAATGATGTACTCGTTGGTGCATACTTCCATCGTGGTTGCATGAGATTCCAGATGTAAGGCGATAAGAAGATCGTAAAATCCTTGACGCAGTGGTCCGGACATGTACTCCGCACGGATCGCGTACAAAAGTTGTTTTTGATCGACGTGTAGGCAGAGAGCATGAGCCGCTCTGTAATTCGACTGGTAACAGAGAGCTGCGTACAGGGTCAGCGTGTGGGCGTGGAAACTGTCAAAATGAAAATCGAAGATTATCAGTAACTCGGTCAAAAGAATATTTCGAGAGTTTCATTTTATTACTACAATTTTATTTTTCACGTCACGATCAACAACGGAATAGCTGTTTGCTGTTTCAATAAAAACATCGCAAGGCAGCATCATTACAATGTAATTGTCAAAGGTTTTAGGTCAACGAAGACTGGAACAAAGTTTTTAACGCTGTTACCTGCAAACACGTTTTCCATTTCATTCTCTCAGCGATTGTAATCGCTGAAGAGACAACCTGCGTTAAAACCTTTCCCGCAAATAATTATTTTCGTTGACAGTTTATGTCAATTTCGTCCAATCGATATCATGCGGGTAGAAAAAAAATATGACGTGATAAAGTCGTTTTTAATGAAGCAAAAGTAAAAATCGGAGATCATAAAGTTAGCTGAAGTACGCAACTGCGTAATGTCCATATCAAACACGTTTAGCCTTAGCCATTAAAAAAGATTTTAGATAAGTTACAATGGATATTGCGTGCAATTTTCTTGACCAACATCGATGCCGTTGCATTAGCCGGCAATTTTCTCAACTAATTGCGAATGCTTCCTATTGATTCTTCAAAGTATTTAACTTTATTAGTTCAGTTTCTGTCAGTCGAAGCACACGTATCAAAGACTCTGAGTATATAAGACTGCGTAAGTGAAAAAGTTTCGCGTCAATATACTTCCAGATAAAATTTCTAGAAAAATGGGAAAGCTCAATTGGAAGTTTGCTCTATTAATTTGGGGGGAAATAACAATAACATTGGTCAGTGTTCATGCGGTGCCTCGAAGAGACCCTGACCTCGCTGCAACAACGGTAAGCCGAAGCTTCTTACGTACTCATTTCAAAAATAGTCCTGGAATCAGAACGTTGAAGTTTCCAACGTTGGAGTCCAACAAAATGAACGAGAAAAAAAATTTGCAATTTTGATATATGTTTTTTTCCCTAATTTGCAATTCGTAATTTTTCAACCTACACAAGTGATTTGTGAAACTAAAAATCTGAGAATTAAAAATTTTTTTCTCCTTCATTTCGTTAATCATATTTGAGCGTTACAAACTTCAGTGTCATGGAAACATTTTTTTTGTTTCCACTAGTTCTTGAAAAATTCAAATTGAACGACTTTCACTAAATGAAAATGCGAGAAAATATCGGGTAAGTCATTTCCATTGATTTCCATTGAACAGTAACGAAAAAACATCGAGCGAAATAGAAAATCCTGTCAGAGGCTCCGGACTCCTACCTTCAACATTGATCACGCGATGAAAAATTTTTTTACCTGTTTACATTCACTTTTCAATTCGATAAATGAAAGTCGAAAATAATTGAGCCACAGTCGTTGTGATTTTGATTGTTGACACTTCAAGTGCATATACAAAAAAAAATAATTACGAAAAATTGAAGTTGAACCGAATCAAATTAAAGTAGATCATGCCCGAAGGATCGTATTTTATGGGTGTCTAAATTGAATCGATCTTTGCTTCCTAATTAAAGATATAATCACTCTAAATTCATGTCAGAATTATTATTAATTCAAAACTGTAAATACGTTTTTTCAACTTATCTTTTGGCGAATGAAATTACAAGTCATTAATTAATCGGGGATCCATCACAGACTGAACCCGAAATTTCATTTGTCCTTGGGGAAAATATTATACTTTTTTATGTAAAAAATCGCGTTAGAGAGCACAAAGGGAAATCAATCAATAAAAAAGTATCAATAAAAAGGCTATGACAGGAATGGCCCAAGCCAAGAAGACACAAAATGCCGAAATAAGCAAATGTAAGGTTATACGAGTGCCCATTACCAATTTCGTTCTATCTTTAACGTAATATATTTATTAATAAAAACAATCATCTTGAATTTTTTCCCAAAGTTTCATTACACACTTGATTGTTATTGTGTACTTTTTTATAAACTTCGTAAGAAGCGTTCATTCGTTATATGGAAAGACAAACAATTTTTTACGCACAGTCCTTATAACCCTGTGTATTTTTCTTCATATTTAAACACGTTTATCTCAATAACCAATAAAACGAACCCTTTAAAATTTGACATGCGTGTGCATCGACTACCCGTTTAAACTTTGAGTAAATTTCAAGCATTTCTTAAGAAAGTCGTTTCGTGCATGCATTACCTTAAATTAAATAGACTTGTGTAGAAGGATAAATTTGTTGAAGATAAATTTTTTTTTTAAAAAGTCTCAAGAAATAAAATGCAAGTTACTGAATATTCATTTCCAGTCAAAAATCATAAAATCCTGCTATGGTGATAAGATCAAAGAAATCGGTCTGGTTGGAGACGTTTCCAATTCTTTCGTAGCTTCATTCTTCGCGGATGATCCGATCGGTGTCGTTTTACTCAAAACCGACAAGAATGCAGCCCAAAACGCTGCCGTGTCGAAAATGGATCGCTACAAATTACAAATGTTTGCTATCACGGCTACAACGACCCAGGAACTCCACGAAAATCTGATCCTCGTGAAGAATTCCAGATGGTGGAATCACATGGCTCAATTTTACATGTTCGATCCACGTATCAATGGAAAGGGATGTTCGGAAGCGTCTGAATTCTTGTGGGCAGCATGGAAGATGGATATACTCGGAGCGAAATTCATATGCAACGACGGTGAGAAACAACAATTAATTTATACGTTCAATCCTTACACCCAAAAGGCTCCAGCACCATGGAAAATCGAGCGGATTCAAAAAGGCGTACAAAACCACCCCTGGACCCTGTTCGTACGAAAATATAAAAACCACACTGTTTGTAAAAATATCGATATTGATCAGACCAAGGATGCCGGTGGATACGAGGTTCGTTTGACAAGGATACAGAATATCAGCCTCGAAAATCCTCCCACTTTTAAAGAATTCACCAAAATTGCCTTTTATAAAAAACAATTAACCACGATTTCGCGTTACATGAATGTAAAGTTCAAAACAATACTCCATTCGAAAAATGAATCGATGGGATTTGTTACCGCAGACGGGAAGGGCTATGGTTTATTAGAAGATTTGGTTACCGATCGAAGTGACATTTTAACTTGGTATGCGCCTTTAACAATCTTGGAAAATATATCGGGAAACTATCCAATCATTAATAGTGAAATGTTTGCAGTTACCCAGTATACCGGTTACCCCTCTCAATGGGAAAAAGTTATTTCAGCAATTGATTTCCCCTCGAGAATCGGGGTGTGTATCGTGGCGGTAATGAATGTAATTTTTCTGAAGTATGCTCTACGCCAATCGTTCATGATAGCAATTCTCAACACACTCAGAATGGTCTGCAATTCTTGTTTCACTAAACTCCCGACAAACGTGGGTCCAAGAATATATATCGCCTGTTTGTTGTTCTTTGTGGTAACGATCCAAGCTCTCTATCAGGGACAATTGTCAGCTTTGCTGGCAAAGCGAGTTCGGTATCCGAACATTAATAATGCAAAAGATTTGGACCAATCAAATCATGTTTTGTACGGACATTTCAGTGGTGACGCGGCGTTCTGCTCTAATCCAGCCTTCAAAGATCGTTTAGTTGACACAAATGAAGCGCTAATCTCATGCGCGAATTTTGTATCGAAAAACTCGTCGATCGTATGCGTGGGCTTGAGAGATTTTTTAATTTCCGATGCTCTCAAATTGAAACTTCACATGTCGAAATATCCGGTCGCCAGAAGTTTTACGAGTTTCCCAAATCGAATAAACTGGCCTTTGCAAGACAGATTTACTCGACATAATTTCCGTTACGTTGAGTCCGGTTTGTACGATTATCATCAACGGCTGACCTTTGCAAAGGCAACTCGTACTCTAGAGCTTCAAGAAAATGGCGACGCCGATCGGGTCTTAAAAATTTTGATGGTCGAAGACTTGGATTTCGCATTCGTGATTCTTGGGTTTGGGTTGGGCTGTTCGTTGTTGGCATTTCTGGTCGAGATAATTATTTGTAAACTAAAAAAATCGACACGAATCAAGCGTTGGACACGTCAAAAGAAACGTCCAAAGCGACCTCAAAACCGACATCAAAGTCGGCGTTTCTGCTGCGAAGCTCAATAATTTCGACAAAGGATACGGATTTTCAATCTCGATCGAAAGAAAATATTGTATTGCATGAAATATTTGTGTCCGCTTACACTTTTTCGACTACTTAAAAGTATAATACTAACCAAAAAATAATTGTAATCAAGAGTGTCGAAACACCCAATTCATAATTGAACGTTTGTTCAATTTCGAAAGGTCCGATGCAATGAAATGAAAATCTGCTTTATCTTATTGTACCGTTAAAAATTCAATATATGAAGTTTGCAACCCCAAAAAAAATAATATTTACGGTTTGAATTATCAATGTAAAAATCCTGCGATGAGCTAAATATACGAGGATATTCATGAATTTACATCGACGGTTAATTTCAAGTTATTGATATTTTGTGTTCATGTTCATTTTTTATAATGCCCTCAAAAGTTTGAGAATTTTATTTATTTTAGGAAAAGCTTTGGAGTTGTTTCGACTTCACGTGCTGGGAAAGATTTGTTGGAAAAATGTCGAAAAAAAATTGCCAGCCGAAACTTTCGTTCACATTTTATGGGAAAATTTCCTTTCCAAAAAATATGTGCAGAAAGTTATTGTACCAAACGGTGAGAACTTGTTGCAAAACCTCGATTGTCGGAATGTTAGCATTTTCAAAGTTTTGAAAAATGTTTTTTGTTGCCCATATGGTTTCCAAAGTTATGGAGGCGAACAAGAAAACTGGGATTTAAAAAAAGAATACTCGCCTCAAGAGTTTATCCATTTCGATGAGTTCGAGAATGTCAATGCATCTGTCCTCTTCGGGTATATGGAGGGCAAGCATTGAAATAGCATCTTCACAAAGCATGGACCAGCCTCGTATATCGGAAAGTTTGAGTGCGTGGACTTGGAGCGATTGATTGGGAACGCGAGCCCACTGATGAGGTTTCAAACACTGAACTTTCAGCCTCGGTGGAAATTGCGGTATAACATGGCGCTCGGAGTTCTGAAGTACAGCAGCTGAGAGTGGCAACGTCGTTGAAGTTCGTCCCAGCTCGATTTGGAGGATTTCTTTGCTCGTTGCTTCGACGAATATTGCAGGGAATAATTTAGTGTCGGGCTCCATCTTGAATTTGTGACTCGTTTCTTTGCCCTCGCATGTAAAAGACACCCAACCGGTAACCGTGTCGACGAAACAACCGACGAACATTCCTTGCGAGGCGCCCTTGCCTGATGCATCTTGAGTCACCTCGTTGTAAAGCTCGTCGGCACGAACCATGTAACAGCTTTGTCTGTCGACTCTGCAAAATTCGGGCAACATACAAATTAGAGATTTAAAAAATTGCTATTGGCATGCACGAAGTAAAAAAAAAACAATTGAATAAGCAAAGGAATTAAAAATGATTATTATTGAAAAAAAAGATGCAAGAAATGTAATTCGAAATCGTCAGTTCAGTAAATTTGTAGGGGTAGTAAAATGAAAGCAGAAAATAACACGAGCAGAGAAAAATTCTTGCTGGGATTTCTGTTAAAAAAAAAAAAATTAAGATAAATATCACCCAAATATCGAATTAATTGGAAGAATTAAAATCGTGGAGGGTATTTCAAAATTTGAAAAATGTCGACTTACTGCTCAACTGGACGATCGTAATCATCGACGATGATGACCGAAGCTTTTCGAACTCTAGATGGATTGAAGTCTTTCGTATGCTGGTGATACTGCGATGTGACCCAACCGACATAAACGTGAGTAGGATCCTGTCCTGGGAAGACTCTCACACCGTAAAAATATTCGTTCATCAGTTTGAGGCATTCGGGATCAAAAATCTCGTTGCCGATAGCTTCGACTCCACTTCCGGTAAGATTTACGGACATTGCTTTGGGCGCGTTTCGTTCAGGGACTTGCGGTGGCACTACTTTCAAATCCGTCTGCACAGATTCGTTAAATTTTTCAACGTTTTTTTTGTTTTGTTTTTCAATAAATAAGAAATTGCTGGTGCAATGAGTGGGAAAATCGACGAAAAAAATCTAGAATGAATAGAAAGCCACAAACCGTGGAGACTCGAACTTGAGCTGGTCTGGAGGAAAGTCTTCCAGGCATAGTTTTGTCGCTGTCCGAAACATCCGAGCGCATCGTTGGTTCAGGAGTTTTCGATTTGGCATCAGGAGATTTTGCTTTACGAGAGAAAAATCTGCAATGGTAAAAATGTCGAGTTATAACTGCAGCTAAAAAAATCAGTAATCGCAGCCTCGGATCACATTCCCAGGTATTTTGATGAGTCTAAAGTATCGAAATGATTCGTCGATGAATACTAAACTGATTTTCATGCGCGCGTTAACGAAAATACGAAAATTCATTAATATCGCAACTTACGGCACATCCTCCACCTCATTGCTAAGCTTGCTAACAAAACACAATTGCAGTAATTATTTTCAATCGAAAATATATTCAGATCCAGACTTTCAATTGTTTTATTTCTTCTTTATAATCATGCTAATTTATGGAAATTTTTTTTGTTTTTTTTTTCGCAATTTTACTCACCGAAAAGGTGAACGTCCCCGTTTCTTCTTGTCGTCCTTGACGTCACCGTTCATTTCCCCATAACCGTTCATCTCGGCTTCGCTCGTCGCGTTGTCGAGAGCGCCGGCATTCGATCCGTAAAGTGAGTTTTTACGGGGCGGTCTCGATGGTCGATTTCGCTGCATCGGCAACGGAGATTCTTTCATCATTTCAGCATCTTCAACCGCGTCCTCTGAATAGTTTCTCTGCAAACCTGGACATTTTGCAACAAATTTTTCTCATTTCTAAAATCATTTTTTTTCATTTAGAAATCAGTCTTTGACTCGTCATTTCACTTTATGCGAATTTTAACTCTCACGAGGCTCCGACAATCTCAACTTTTACCTTTTTAATTTCATTAATTTGCACAAAAATCAATGATTCCTGATAATTTATTTATTTCATATAATTAATGACTTCAAAGATTGATCAAAGAAATCTCGAGATCAAATTTTTTTCGAAGTGAAAAAATAATCCATTTTTCAACTGGTTTTTTTGTCATGGTACGGAGAAATGTTTTCCGCCTTGAAGGAAACTACGATTCAGTGGATTCGTAATTATGGAAAAAAGCTTTTTCTTCATACCTCGGTCGAAAGTACGCACTTTCGGCCCCGATTTCAGGGCCGAAAGTTCAACATTCCTGCATTGGTAAAAAAAAAACACGCTCGCTGTGACAGCGGGAGCAAAAATTTTTCTCTGCACACCTTAGTCGAAAGATAACATTTCTGCGCTGTCAAAACTGCATGCGCTTCATTTGTCTCGGCGGGAGCAAAAACTTTTTTCTGCATTCCGAAAGGTTTGACGTAATTATTTTTTTGACTTTTGACGTTTGACGTTTGAACAGATATTGCTTACGTGTTTTTTGAAAGGTTGTGTCTAGTCATCTGCAAACCGTACGAATAAGATTATGTTATTCATTCGGAAATATGTTATGGAAATGCCATATTATTTTCAAGCACTATTATCAAAACAGTACAAATCCGAACGAATAACATACATTTATCCTTCCAGATAAAATCAATGTGAAAGCCAAAAATAAAGTGACCAGCAGGCTGATAAAATGAATATAGTCGTTCGGAATAATGATTTATTTTCAGCTTCATAGGAATGCAAATATTCATATTAATTATCTTTGCTAATATCTTGTTTTTTTGATGCCTGCCCCCCCGACCAGCAGCACTCGCTTCGCTCGTGCAGCAAATGTCGGGGGCAGGCATCAAAACATCTTCTATCGATAGTTGCGTATTTCGGAAGAAACGTACTTTCGACCGGCTATGAAGAAAAATAGTATACACCATACGGGCAGAAGTTTGATAGCCCTGAACTGCGCGTCAAATGCCCTCGGCTTCGCCTCGGGCATTGTGACGCGCAGTGCAGGAATATCAAACTTTCTGCCCTTGTGGTGTAATATACTATTGCCTCAACGCTTATAGAAGTGGAGACTAAAATCGTGGTAATTACCTTTAATATCGCTCATGCTGAATCCCGATTTCATGATTTGTTCCATATGAGCGGAAGGCGCAGTATGCTGGGACTGTTCGACCTGTTCAGCCATGAGCCTATTTTGGCGAATTTTGATTTCTTGCCACCGTCTCATTTTTTCATTTTCAGTAATAAAAGTAGATTGGCAAATGACTGGTAAGGACAATCGCAGGAATTCCCAATTGGCTTTTTCCATGGTTTCGAAAGTGTTGTGAGAGATTTTGAGGCACGGTGGAGTGTCGGAACCGGCTGGGATTCGAGCGACGTCGATTCGGGTGTCTGCCATGTCGTCGGTGTTCTCAAAAATCGGTTGGTCTTTCGTGTACCAAAAGGTAACGTGACGATTCATGTTGCTGGATAAGGACGGATGAAAAACAATGTTTAAGACACCTTCGAAGTGAAATTCCAAAAAGTTTTTGAAATATGAACAAATCGAGAAATAAGAAATAAATGAAATTCTTACACGCAAAAAGGCTCGTAGCCTTCCTGTAGACCGCAAGTTGTAAAGTACTGCAGAGTATTGACGTCTTGACCGAAAGTCAATTTAGCTTTTTGCCCGACACCGAGAGTGAACGCCGGGACGAAGCATTCGCCCTGGACATCAGCGAACGAAGTTTCTCCGCCGAGTGCATCCATGAGAAGTTCACCGTTCAGGGAAAAACCTGCATGCGATAATTAGTGAGTGCCTTGCCTCTATGCGAAATTCAATAAAACGAAAAAATCACGACGAGCCAACATCGAACGTTTACGGTTGACAAGAAAGTGACATTATTCTTTTCCATCGATTCTTCGTTTACGAAAATATTAAAATGTAAACATTCACGTTGGTCCGTCGCTTCATCGACGCGCGAGAAAGGAGGAAAAACAGTGAGTAAGCGTAAAACGACACGTAAAAACAGGCGGTTAACATTGTTTAACGAAAAGCCAAAAAGCTCAAGCACTATAAGGCGCAACAGTGGCGGCAAAAAGGTCACGATTTTCTCCAATTAGTCATAGATTAATGAGAGCTTCGTATTACGAGGATCTCAGCGTGAAAAAAGGATAAATAATAAAACAACGAAAAGAGTCCAGACGAATAGTTGGAATCGCGGATGAACTACGCGTGCGGCGGATAATTAGTGCCAAAGGAACAGAAAAATATGTTCGAAATTTGAGTAAAAAAAACGGATAATTGGAAAAGCATCAAAGTGTGCTCGATACTATTAATTTTAATTACGTTTTCATGAGCAAATTCTATGGGGAATTTTTTTTAATTAATTACTCTAAATACGATGTTAATAAGTCCAAGAAAATGATGTTACGACGATCACTAAATACGTTTTAATGAACAAACAGTGGAGGGCCACTCTTCGTTTAGTGATTAGAAGTATGTGAATTAGAAAGTATGTGTGAAAGCACCGACTGATATTTTATTTATTTTTTTTTCTTTTTTTTCTTTGTTCTTTATCATAATTATGCAACTGACAGTATAATACCGAGTAGAATACTGGATACCAAAATTCCAAATGTGACGAAAGCGTGTGATCCGGTCAGTCGAATCACAAGTAAGAGATGATTCTGTGAGCTGTATTTTGGTAAATTCGATTGTCTCGTGATTTTTGAAAATAAGACGAAAAAAAATAGCGAAAGCTCGGAAAGACGATAATCACATTGGAAGCGATCTTTTTACACTGAAAAGAGAGCAATGGTCGTTCTTCAATCCATCACTGCACGACAATATTCGTTATGCCATAACGATAATTTTTTACGACATGAAACATATGATTGGGAAAGAAGTTGTGGTGCAAGGAAATGTTGACGGAGCAAAAGTTCGTATCAACAATCGTGGGTCAGTGGCTCGATTTTAACATCGTTTTTTTCGCTTGCTTATACCGAGTGATGGAGAGCCTCGGGGTTCTGTAACATTCGCCTGAAGAGCGTTTGTGACTCGTTGAAATGAAACATTTTTATTCGTATATTCGTGAAGGAAATGAAGTGAAAATAAATGGCTACGCCGTGCTGATATCCAGTAGTCTATCTCGAACGATAATATATTAAATGTAGCTTTGATAAAAAGTTGGCAGCCGAGAAGCGTGTTTCGCTTAAATGATCCGTCTTACTAATTGTTCGGTCAATAAGATCCAGGAAAACCCCGACAACGTCTCCGACCTGCCATTGCTTGCCGAATGTTTCGGCCGTGCTCGAGTATACTTTTTCCTCCTTAAAATAAACATTTCAACAAATTCAGTAGTCGAATATCTACCGAATAATGCCCCATCACTTTCCCTTGTTATCGCGTCATTTTACTAATATTAATGATTTAAACAAAAAACAAAAAAATAATAATGTATTTCCGATAATTGCAACGGCGGAGAGGCATTTTCGTCGAGCACGAATTCATTCGTTTGTTCGATTCCCAAAAATTTCGTCGCACAGTGCACTTTTGGACGCGGACTACAACATCGACGTTAAAGTATCTAAACAATTAATCCACGGGTACGAAATAAAATGTCAAATAAATCAAATAAAAACGATTTAAAGAAAATATAAAATAAGCTTTTCATCACAAATAAAATAAGTGGTGAACCTTTCGATTGATCGATAGTTTTCGATATTCCAGTGACCTCGAGTTCAACATTAAAGCCACAGTCCCGAATGAAAACCTTTTTATTTTTTCATTCTTCAGGGATGGGATGCAATGAGAGAGAAATAAAGAAAAAATATAAACCCAAATCAACATAGAGTAACATAGAGCGAGACAGAGACAAGTATAGTTACTAAAAAAATAAAACGAAAAAATATCATCAAATCTTCGTGTCAGATACCAATTCATGATGCATACAGATATGTTTCATACAGCATGTCCCAGGTTCAATAGTCAAACTTTCAACTCGAATTTGAGACTGAATTTCGAGTCGTTAAATTTAACATCGTTACGTGACCGTAGGCCCCTGGATGAAAAATGTTTTTTGACAATTCCAAGAGTCACTCGCAAATTTCAATTTTTTCTTGCATCGCAGCGAAACGGTCATAGATAGAGCAAAAACGCATAAAACCAATATTGTAGGACATAAAATTCTCGAAAAAAAAGTTCGTGACGTTGTTCTTGTATCTCCAATATTTTAGCTCCAAAAGTCACCAGAAAACGACTCAATTTTCAAGGTTCACACGCGAGTTGACCTGCAGGTCTGTTTTCAACAAGTTTTCGGACCGGAACTATGGACAATAGAAAATCACGGTCAGGACCATTTTTGGAGAAAATTTTGTACTCTACGATATTGGTCCCATGAGGTTTTGCTCTATCTGAAAGCGTTCTCACAGAAAATCAGGTGAAACGCAAAAATCCCGTCAAATTTAATGATAAATAATAACTCATCGGCAGGAATCGATTGAAAAAAGACACCAGACTTTACGAATCGTTTTTCGGCGAAAAGATTGAAAGTATTGAATCGTATGGACACATATGTATGCACGCAGGGAACTTGTATCACTTATTGGGAAATAGGGCTCTTCTTACTGATCGTTCCGTCCGCGACGTCAATGAAACAGCCAACTATGTCGCCCACTTGATATTTGTGACCAAAAGACTCGCTGGTACCACCGTGTACTTTGGTCACCTGATATTTTATTACGATTAAAAGAATTTTCATGAAACGAAAGTACGATTACTTTTTAAGTCCATTAATTCTATCAAAATGTTTGCAGATTTTCAAACTACACGTGCTCAACTTTTAATATGCTCATCACTTTCGTGTATTTGTTTATAGCCGAGTCTGACAGTTGAATTTTTGAAATCCTTTCATGCCTCCTTGGTCCTGGTTGCACGGTTTATGTCAATTCTTCGTTACTGGTAAATTAATTAATTCGCTAACGAATCAACGTCGGCTTTTTAGAACCAAGCGATCGATCAGTTCTTGGGAATTCTCCGATTCTCAGCATTATGCATCGAATCAATTTTTTCAAAGTCGAACGAAGCTAGCTAGGCTCATGTGCACTTATTGGTGTTTCAATTTTCAAATCACATTACTTTAGACTACACTGTGCATTCATCATTCGAATAACAATCACGTTGACCTTTGACTTTGAGAAACTTGGGGATTATCTCATCGATCCATTTTCATGAGTCGAAAAAATTTTCGGAATTGAAACACCTTTATGCACATGAATATTATAAATGTGGACAAATTAAATTATTATTCGAAACTTTTTACTTAATTGTACTCAAAATATGTTTTCATTTACAATTTTTCTCACCTTTATTTGTATAAATAAACTGTTAATTTGTAAAAATGTAAAAACCGAATTCATGGAAATACAGATGAATCTGGTAATTGAATTTCACAAAATTTTACGAATTAACTTAAGTTTTATCACAATAAATGTAGAAAAGTAAACGAAAATATGGAAAAATTATAAATGAAAAGAACTGAAAATGTCCACAATGAAATAATGAAGCTTGAAATTAGCGAAGCTGGATTGACCTACATTGTAACCGTCGAAAGCCCAGGTATTTTCATCACTTCCTAACATGCATCCGGGCGAGCAGTCAGCCTTGGCCCAACCGACTCTCATGGGACCAGCAGTTAATACTTCAAACTCGAAATACCATTTTCCACTGCTGACTCCATAGTGCTTTTCAACTCTGTACGTTCTGAAGGACAATTGTCTCATTCTGCTGGCCTCGAGTAGCAGAGCTGCAATTGAATTTTTTTCAAAACACATAAATTATTAAGAAATCGTGATAAGAAAGAAAAATGATGAGAAAATTCAGTTGGATGTTTATGAGGAATCCACTTTATAAATAAATCTATGGTAAGAACTTCGGAAAATCGTATTTGAAGCAATAATAATTAATATTATTTTGATATGTTCATTGATCCTAAACCGAACAGCAAAATTTTTGTGTCTTGGAAATTAAAACACGATATTTCTTCAATTAAATGTTTTCGTAAATGTTTCGGTTTGCAAAAAAACAAATCGTGCAAACCAAAGGGAGTTTTGTACTGCACTGCACGATTTTTATTATTAATTTTTAAAATGCTCTTATGAATCTAATTAGTTATCTGACAAAATATTAGAATTTAATTTCGAGAAGATATTTTGAGGTGAATGCTTCGTCTTCGACTGTCAGTGCCAGAAAACATTGAGTTTCCTCATAAAAGTTGTACTCAGAACTGTAAAAACTTCTGCAGCTTGAGCTCGATAATAACATACAATAAGTGCAATCAACCAAAATTCCCAAAGGAAAAAAATAGAAATTGTAATAATGATTGATAAATACTAGAAAAAGACTAAAGGTAGCTAAAATAGTGTCGAAATATTGTTCACTCAAGCAACCGAATACTTTCGTTGAAATAATTTTTGTTCCGACAAGTAAGAGGTAAAAAAACCTCGAAAAATGAAGATTCACCTTCGTGTTGTTCGCCAGTTGGAGAGTCGAGCATGTAGCCATAAACGAGGAGAGTTCTGACAGTTTCACTGGCAGTATCTCTGTTGGCTTTCTTGATGGCTTCGTCGACTTTGGGATAGGGTACGAGATGAGGGCTCCTCCGCATTTCAGAGTCCTCGTTCAGACCGTAAGTCCATCCCTGGCTAATGCGTTCCTTGGCCCACAGGTTGTGAGTGTTTTCGGCCAGCTGATCGACCAATTCTTCCATTTTAATGGTGAGAGTAATGGCGCTAAGATCTAGAGGAGCGGGTTTGTAACCGCTGCTCTGTAGAAACGGCTCGTTCGGTAGTCTGAGGGTTTTTATTCTCGAGGGTGGTTTGTCCATCGTAATGTAATAGCCAAGAGCCAAGATAGTTTTGAGTGTTTGGACCGCGAGCTGTGTGTCGTAGCGTTTTTCGGCAGCCGGCAATCGCTCGAACTGCACTATGCACGGATGAATTTTTTGCAAATCGTCTCTTTGCTCGCCGTAAATCCAGCCCGCCTCGATCTTGTTCATCGCCCACATTTCGTGGATGTTCTCCGCTAACTTGTCTCGTATTTGTTCGACGTACGCCGGTAAATTCACCATCGACGTGTCCACCGGTGCTGGAACAAACGCTGTGTCGTCCTCTACCGACCAAGGACCAGCCAACACCACTTTATTCATGTTGCCGAAATAAAAACAAGGATCCAACGATAGTATCTGCTGAGGCAAAAGGCTCTCGACTAACGGCGAAAATTCTTCGGGTGGCTGAAATTTCAGTCGTCCGTGATCTCCTCCCAAGAGAAACCGACACGATAATTTGGATGAACAACTTATCACGGGGAAAAACATTCCGTCCAGATTGAAGTTTCGAAATGAACCTGTGCACACGAGAAATCAATTCAATTATTCAATTCAACTTTTGAGTCCGCATTGTCATCTTTTGGTGATATAAAAATCCACGTTTCGCTCAACTTTTTTTCGATTTTCAAAAGGCTCAAAGATTTTTGGCCAATGTTGAAATACAGAAAATTCGTTTCAATTTTTTTGTCTCTTTCGTTGATCGATATTTTTCCATTGTCGAATTCCTTTTTTTGGACGAGACTTCTTACCTGATATGTGAGCACCGTTGAATGCAAAAGTTATGATCGGAACTGTGAGATCGAGAGCACATCCGATAACGTCACCCTTCCTGATGTAAGGCTCGGTCGCGTCGTGCATAACTTGAGTTTTTCTTCCTCCGGTCCAGAGATAAGCACCGTCGAAACCGAACGAATATAAATCGTCACCGACTCCGTTCCCACCCCATTTTTCACCTCCACCTGGATAAGGAACGTATCTGTGAACAAAAACATGATTAAATATCGAATTAGTAGAAAATAAAGACTTTTTAGGCTCGAGCTTTTTTATTACTGTTCAAGAGCATCGGAAGAATTGTGTTTCATAAATAACCAAGAAATTTTGGTGAAGAAAAGCCAAATTCAATTTCAAACTATTACTTTTGAAAGACAATCGAATTCGAATCTACTAGAAACGAGATTTTTTTCGAAGATTGAAATATTTTGACGTATCAAACGAAATGTCTTCGTTCGGTACCAACATTCCGAACATAATCGACAAGCTTCTTTACACTGAAACCAAACTTTATTGGAAACTTGAAACAGTTTGTAGAGTGAGTGAACGAAAACATTTGTTGAATATTTTCAATAAATTATTGCAAGATTTCGAGAAAAATTCGATTTCAGCACACGAAATGACGATCGAATTTATCCTGACCGAAAGATTCACAATCTTGTAGTCATAATCCCAAATTTTCCGAACATTTTATAGCTCGGAAATAATGGAAAATAATAATTAAATTTCACGTATGCATATACACATGTGACTCACTACGAGATTTTATCCCGCCGAGTCAGCCGCGTACGTGCGGCCAACGACTACGAAGCGTACACATGCACTCGTGGTATGTTCGTGATAATACATTTTTGATGTATGCACGCGATAATATCCTGACGGAGCTTTCATGTGAAGAACGCTTATGGAATCGAGCATTCGTTCCAGGGAGCAATATTTTTGCCAGAATTCAAACAATTTTATTCAATCCAAATTATCAAGGTTAATTATTTTTGAAGGCAATATTCAGATTTTGAATATTCATTCAAATTAAGGAGGGTGGCTACCGACGATACAATGTTGCCATGCTAAACCATGTTAAATAGATTAAAAATTTCAAAATGATAAGAATTTAATAAAATTTGGTGAACATATTCTTTAGGGCCAAATTTGACAGTACAAATTTTTTAAGATTTTTCTTCTGTACAGTTATCGAGTAATTAATCACTAAAGTTCAAGTGTATAAGCATAGCGTTTCCATATATATAGGTATACATTCCGGGCATAAGAAATCTGCTTTAATCCGTAATTACTCGATAACTAAGCAAAAGAAAATTTTGAAAAAAATTGTGTCTTCGCACTTGATGTTGAAGAACATTATCACCAAATTTGATCAATTTCTTATCAATTTGACGAACGTAGCCACCCTCCTTAATGCTTTAATCATTCTTGACCGTTGGGATCGTAAATCCTCCAAATGGTATTTTTCTAGCGTAGAAAAAAGCCCTGATAATCAAAAATTCCACAAACTTCACTAAAATTTGTATTCAGAACGGAAATAATGATTGGCACATTTATTTTTTCAAATCCAAGAGCGAAGTGGGTTTCGATTACGTTTTGGCGACAATCACTCGAGATGTTTACGGTAGCGACTGATATCGTCTCGCTTCCCGTGATACAAAGAAGCTCTGCATATTAAACAAAATGTTAATCGACTTTCATTACTTCTCGTTCACATTTTTATTCATGAGACAATGTTTTTAGATGCCCAACGAATTTCTCGTATACCAATTTGAATGATTTTAAAAAATCGTGGACAAAATTCGACATTTTTGAGTTTCGGGAAAAATCTGCGAACGTTCTAAGGAAAAGAAAATTCTCCGAAACTCTAAAACATGGTGGGTTCTCTTGATTCGAATGAAAAGGCAGCAGAAACGTGACGGAATTTCATTGTCAAATGCTCACAGGTTAACAGGATATTGAATAAAGATCGAAAAAATATGAATTTTATGTATTTCAATAACATCTTCGATTCAATAAGTAAAAAAGTCATAAACCTGTTGCACAGATTGCTTTTTTCAAAGATCATCATAAAAAATGAGGCTCCACAAAGTTTGAAAAACGACAGAATATTTAAAAATTTTAGTGAAATTACCAAGTTTTGTAACTCCGTTCGACTGGGCAAAGAATTTTTCTTTCTTTCTTGCAAAGAATTCGTTCCTGATACGTTGCCAAGCATTTGTGCTCGAAGCTGATAGAGGAGCAACAATTTCATGAGTCTCGTATGACGCTTACTTCGTTAATTTCTTATCAGCTTGAAATTAGAAGATCAAGTGAGTGTTGCATCGTCGAAGGATTTGTATACTCACACAGCTTTACCAAGAAGCCCCCCCGTGTAATCCGAGCTGGAAGGCACACGCTGCAGATTTGCTCGCCGTGGAGAACGAGTCGCGGAGGGATTTCCACGCTGGCTAATTTTGACATCCGGAGCTGCTTGGCGATGATATTAATGCGCATATCTCGCCGGGAGCTAACTCGGTGTCTCTCCCAAGCCAGGTGGAAAGTCCAAATCTCTTGCGTTAGCAAAAAAATGGGACACCGAAACGATTTTGGGAGGCTCAGAAAGAAGCAAAAACTCGAAGAAAAACAACAGGATTTCGCGTCAGTAGAAACGGACACCCCAACGCTAGCATAAAAGCTTCGAGTATCTTCCATTCTGAACCCCCACCACGAAGTGGGGAGATCGGAAGAAGGTTCCGCCGAGATGACGAACGTTCATCATTCGCGTCGTGGCCCCCGGTGTCTAACCATCGAAACAAATGGAAGCTGTGATTTCCCGGTATATTGCACTCCGCGAGTGTCCATCGTGCCAACGAAAAGTTGAAGAGTGTCCTTCGTTGAAAAACTGTTTACTAAAGGCCGCCCAGGATCGATTCCAAAAAAGTCTTCCTTCCTGGTGTCCTCTGTGCGAGCACCCCGAGCCTGCCGATTCTCAGCTCTCGTGCTACGAAATCTTCGAAGCCAAGTTGCGAGCCTACGAAAACGTGCCGCTCGGAGTTTCCCAGCACCTCGGAATGTCCGAGAGGATCGGCGGTTTCAAGTGGTACAGCTCGAAGTCTGGAATCGTTTTACTCAAGACTGGAAACAACGTCACAGAAAGTAAGTTACCGGCGTCGAACACCAGCTCCGAGTCGGAGCCCGCGAGCTCCACGTGGGTGGCGGATCGTCGGATTGGACGGGCTCCCACGGAAGAGCGGGAGCCCGAGCTTCGTTCCACGATCTCTGTCAGCGGATCAGATTCCAGGAAGTTTGGACTTCGAGATAGTCCATCGACGACTCCCTCTTCGTCGGGAGTCGTCGAAGAGGAACTCGCGAGTTCCTCTTCGAGCATTCCAATGGCGGACGTCGTTGATAGAAAACTGTGCCTGCGTCTTCGTCTGGGTGAGGAAAATCCGGAGAATTATTTTCCCCGGCAGGAAAATAGCGCACCTGCCACTGGACCATCCCGGCAAGAACGTCGCTGGAGAAGAAAAAGATTCAAGATCACTTTGCCGAAAACGCTCACTGTACAATCACGCGTCGTAGACGCAGAGGTTTTGGAGCCTCCGCACCCGAGTGACGCGACTCGCGACGAGGAGCACGACCGCGGGACAAACTCCTCCTTCTCCGCTGGACACCAGCAACGCTGTGCTGAGTTCGCCAAAATCGTGGCTGCCTTGGTCAAAGTATTCGGCGATTGCGATCCTGCCAAACTCGGCGAGGTCGTTACTGTCCTCGCCAATATGATGATGGAATGATTGAAGGAATCAAACAACGTTCGCCGTCGGTTACACTGGTACGTACGGTCCTTTAATATCAAGCACTAAATGACACTGAAGTTCGCGACGTTGGATTTCAACGAAATGAAGGAAAAACATTTTTGTAATTTTCCAATTTTTCATTTCACGAATTATTCGTGCGTGGTTTGAAAGACTAAGAACAATTTGTTTTTTCGTTCGTTTCGTTGGACTCCGACGTTACTAAATTCAGCGTCGTGTCACTAATCGTTCCAGAGATTAAAAACTTCGTCGATTGTTATCAAAATAACTGTGAAATTTCTACATTCATCGATCAACGAAATCCCACCATTTTATTTCGATCTCACCAATCAAAAAGACTCAGCCTCTTATTATTAATTTTTTCAATTTTTTTCTGAATCAGTTATTTGATAATTATCACAAGGAAATTGAACGGTTCAAGAAAATATTGCATAATCACTGACAATGAGACAAAAGGCTATAAGGTACGAGTCAGATTCTTCGCTATCTCATAACTCAAAATTATTTAATCGTTCGTCGCTTAATTATTAATAAAATTGTTATTTATTTTTCAGATATCTACATGCGACAGGAAAGTGACTTGACGATTCTTATCTGGTCGGATCAATTGGTCGAGGGAAACGATGTCTGCGGGCAAACGTGCTCACTTCATGGGGTGTTCGTGCCGTTGCCACACGACTTGTGATTAAGTGCACGATTACTGTAGTTGGTTCATTTTTCAATTATATTTTACTAACCGTTCGTCGAGTATTTCTACAATCACGTTATAATCTTTTTTGCTTCCAAATAATTGCAAAAACGACAAAAATTCTTTGCTTTGGTTTCAAAAAAGAATGAAAATTGAAAAAATTTTACGACTTTGAAAAAATACTTCTTCTACTCTTTTCATTCAATCGAATGTTTTTCCATCGTTCCGAGAGCGATTTTAAGAGTAGAGAAAAAAACTTTAAATTCATTTTATTTTGTTACGTAAATATGTAAAGTTGACGACAGAAGAAATGTTAAAAAACGAATGTTGATTGAAAATAAAATTAAGCTTACCCCGTTGTATTGGCCCATCCGATTCTCAAATGTGGCATCATGTGAGTCGTTCGTTCAATATGATCGACCGTCACTTCGAAGTACCATTTCTGATAAACGGCCGAACCTTCGACTCGCCCTACGAATATGTTCGGTCTCACACTGGCAACGTGGTCGACAAGTTGAGTCTGTAGCAATAAATTTTTTCCTGGCAGTAAGAAATCGCAAATGTTGTTTTGTGAAGATCTGACAGCGACTCCATTACCGACGCACAACGAGCACAAGACGTCAAGGACTTTTGGATCTCTTCCGTGTTTCTCGAGAAGAGAAATGATCACTTTTATATGCTCGTCCTAGAAATTTAAATTTCGTATTTTATCATTCCGAACGAAGACAGTTTAATCATTGAAAAATGAAAAATTTCGAAAATCTGTAGAAGTCATCTCAGGCAATTATTTCATCTGAAAAATAATAGAAATGTTTCCAAAATCTCGGCCTCTGGAGATTTGAAAAATTTATTCCATTAACGCTCCACCGAATCGGGAGAAAGGTTATCGGGGGAAACAATATTCGTCAAACGCGAAATCGACTTATTTTTTTAAATTAAAACAAAATAATTGTTATCGATTGATCTAAAGAAAAAAAATTTATTGAATTTTTTTTTAATTTCCTATGAACAGAAAAAATTATTTCCGGAATGAAATCTGAGAATATCGAACATCGTTGATGAAAACATGTTGAAGTTGGAGAAAGATGTTTGACGATATTGTGACCAAAGTATGCTCCCACGAGGTCGTGGAATTTGGTGATTGAAATAGCTTTATGAGAAAGGGAGACACTGATTTTCTCGAGAGACTCCAATTGGTCTGCACTGACATGAAAACAACAAATGAAATCCTGATTTCTCTTGAGAAACGTAGAAAAAGTGTAAAAATTATAATAAACATTAAAACGGTGAATATTTTGTAAGAAATTTTGTAAAAATTTCGAGATCAAGAAAATCATTCGTCGATTTTGAAGGCTGATAAGTATTTTGGTTACCCTCATCATATTCAGGGCTTCTGGTGAGTCAATGAGAACGCAATGGAGTACATCCAGCATTCCTGTTCCTTCGCTCGAGGCTTGTGATCCCAATCTACTGAAGAGCCAATTCAATCGATTGCTATTCGCAAATTGGGCACAATTCGTGTGATTTCCTTTGATGATAGCTGCTAGAAGTTGATAGAGATAGCCAGAAATTTGATCCCATGCTTGACCACTCTCGTCACCTGACAACGCGACGAGAAAGCCTTGCGATGTTATCACATTTATTTTGTCAATAGCTTCCAGTATCAAATTTAATATGCCCTCCTCTTGAAACAGATCTTGGCGGTTCCGGAGAGCCCGAAGCTTATTCTGTTTCTCCTCGTGTTCTGAAATCATTTGAAACCGGATATCAGTACTCGAAGCTAAATGTTAAAAAATTGAACCGAAAAAAGTCTTTTTCCCGATGAATTTTCGAAGTTTAGTTTTTTTTTTAATCAAAAAAGATAATTCTCTAATAATTAAGTGATCTTTCCTTACAAAATAAGTACAAAATGAATTTTGTTGACTTCTGAGGACTCATTCAATTTTTTTTGAAATTATCTTTTACGAACATCAAAAATTGAGTATTTCCAATGAAACGTGTTCGAAATTCAAAATTTCATGTCAATGTTTTTGTGGCTTTTTAAGGGAATAAGAAAGCAGGAAAAAATCTACCGACGTTTGTGTCCAGTTGGAGAAAAACCAATGTCGATTTCATTTCATCGTGAAGTTACAAAATATTTAATCACTGAAACCCTTAACGAAAAGCCTTTAAAAAAATTGAATGGATAATTTTTATTGAATAGATGAATTGACTTATTGATAAATATTTACCTATGTTTTCCTCCGGCTGTGCAAAATAATTAATCAAATCCTCAAGACACATGACCATCTCATTAAGATTAACATTTTGAAAAAACATGGAGGCTCTCCGATCGATCTGCAGTGTTTCTAGGCCTCTAAAAAAATTCATGAATTTATTTTACTCATCGGATATTGTTGATGGATTCTCTGTGGCTAACGATAATCACAGAGAAATTTTTTTGCCGATACCTACGTGATAAATTGAGTGAATAAACTGCTACATTTTCTAATGACTCTCGCGGTTCGAGATTCCTCCTCCTGGGAGCGCGAAAAATCGAGACCGTCGTCCATTTTTCCTTCCTCGTGGAGAACCGCCTGTTTCTCCTCTACTTTACCTACACCTTTTTTCTTAGTTTCGTACGACTGTAATATAAACACGAAATTTTAAATGGTTTATCATTTTTACTCGTTCTGGACTCGACGACGAAGAGAAAAGTCTTGAAAATACAATGACCTTGTACGAGACCCAGAGGCACGTTGCGCAATGCTGCATTATGACTGTCGAATCGCCATATTTGATTATCGGTTTACCAATTACTTCGAGATCCTTGTCATCGATTTTTTGATCATTTTTTTGTGCTGTTTTTAGATCGTTCTTCTCCTGCCGAAGCCAGAAGGTCGAGATCTCAGTCGTTGCTTCGTTTCTGAAAAATTCATTGATTCATCCATTTTAATGATTCATTATTTGTGCCATTAATCCGAAAATTTTCATCGAATTCAAATAATTTTCAAAGTATCACTGTCAATCGTATCAATCTATCTGTCAGTGAGATTTTTCCTCTCACTTCAACAAACGCAAGCAAATATTGATCCATGTTTACTTGAGGAGAATAATACTCACCTGTCGACCAGGTGAAGTTCGTTATTTTCTTTCACGCCAAGATAACGACCTGTTGTGAGGTGCCTTATTCTCATCGGATGTAGCCAATTTATGAAACCGCCTGCCCATTTCGTCCTCGCTAATTCAAGTCGCCAAAGAGATCTCGCTTGGCTCATAACGCTCCCTCCTTCGTATACGACCATGCTACGATTCGCAAATATTTGTCAAAAATACAATTCATTTTTACAATCAATGAAAAATCAGATCCCAACGTTTTAAAAGACATTTCTAACATTTAAATCGAAATCATTTTTTTAGAAGGTTGAAAAAGCCAGCAGGAAACCATTTTTCTAACTAGAAACTTTTTTCTTACTTCTCTAAGCATTCACACGTTTTAAAGGGTTTTTGTAAAAACAATTCCACCGATTGTGTGATTTGCAGTTGACTTACTTTTGTTCCGGTGACGTATTCCACGAGGGTGGTATAGTGAGACACTCATCGCCCCCGTGAAAGAATCTCAAAACGTCACCACCAAAAACGTAGCCGACGTATTTCATTCGACTTATTCCAGTTCCATAGGGTTGGACAGACCAATGGGTCACGTGAAATGAGGCGTTGACGACTGACAAATCATTTTCTTTCGTCGTGTGCTGAAAATCAGGGAAATCAATGTATTCAAACATCCAAGTTTTCATATCAATCCTCCAAATTAAAATGAATACGAAATCGATTTAAGTAGAGAAGCCAAAAAAGCGAAAAATTTGGAAACCTTTTTCTTTACAAACTTTTATTTTTGTGGATAAAAGAGTAGATTACCAAATATCTTTCGGTGGCAACAGACACGAGGATGAGGTCGTCACCGACTCGAACTTTTTCACCTTCCGATCTCTGTTTCGATGCCGGATGTACGGTCCACCAACAAGCCTCTCCTGTTATTTATTAAAAATAAAATAAAAAGTTATGAGAAACGAGAATTTTTGTAAATCATTCATTTAGCTTGATGACGATACATTTTTTTGTTTAACAGCTGAAAATATCATACCTATTGATTGCTGTTGGAGACCGACGTCAAATGCCAGCTTGTCGTTGGAAGAACTCGTGGATAAACATGCTAAATACTGGAATAAACGATGATTTCGTTATTCGAATCGAAATTTCGAAAATCGAAAATACTTTTTTTCTATTTTCCGGTAAACGGTTCGATGATTCTTTCAATTTACCATGTCACTGTTGAGATGCCTCAGAAGAATGGCATTGCCGTAGAGCAGCGTTCTGTGACCAGAGCCTGTTCCTTTACCCTAAAATTCAAACGATTTTAAAATTTGCCTCGAAGAGTATCAAAGAGAAAAAGTCTTGAATTTCTTCCAAATTTTCAACGATATTTCATCAAGATTTATATTCATCCTATTAACAATTTCTACTCTTCAATTACGAATGATTTTCTGGCAATTTTATGTTTAAATAATGAAATACTACCAAAATGTGTACATATTACCATTAAATTTCGCTACAATTACCGAGTCGACAGATTTGCCCAGTTTACACATTCTTTTGAGTATGAATCACAACGTTAAAAAATACGATTTTCCCTTAATTGGAAAAATGCTCAGAGAGTCAAATAATCACGACGATATTATCGTGATATCTCATTAGTTTTTATCGATAAGAGAAGGCCATAATTACAAATGATTAATTTGTTACAGTCATCGATGCACAAGTGCTCATTAGCTTTCTCCCATCCGTTATTTAAGCGTGAGTAGAACAAAACAATTTGCAGGATTCGTAGGAAGTATCAGGAGATTTCAAGAAATATATTTTATTTTATTTTTTTTATTTTTTGGGCCAGAGATCCAATTTCTCATAGTTTCGACGAATGATCGAATTTCTTTATAATTTTTCATGGATAGGAAAATTCATTGTGACACTTGGATAATTTCAAGAAATTTCAGTGTCATTTCAAGTTTCACTTATGAAAATCAAAATAAGAACAGTGATAAGGACCTCGAGACCAATAAAACGGACACTAAAACTTCGATATCAGGATATGGACGAGATTTTAATGATTAAGGGACTTTTTCCAGAAACTCCCGCAAGCTTGAAAGTGTGTAATGCTACAACCAGCGATATTGAGCTTTACGTCAGGAATTGGGGTATTATTATTGTGCGAAATTCATTGCTTCCGGGCAACAATTGAGAGTATAGAAAAATCAGTAAAATTGTCGCTCTCGAAGCTGGTCTCAGAGTCCTCCGTCAAGTTGCTCGTTTCGGAGGTTGAAAAACTCTGTTTTCTTACGAAACAGATTCATTGTATGAATTGGTTCTCCAGGCTCGAATATTGACGAGCGAAGCACGAGGTTTGAAGGAAAAGGGGACTCGCAGCATCGAAGCACATCCAGCTAAGCGATTGGTGCATAACAAAAGTACTTACTAAGGTTGCTTGCTCCTGGAAATGAAAAAAAGAAGGATACAAATTTGAAAACGAATTAATGACGGATCGTGGACATTGGTAATAACAGACATAAGGATTAAATTTGTTACAAACGACAGTGTGCAATTGTAAAAGTGTTGGTGCCTTTTCGAAAAACAGACACTGTCAAATGAGCGAGAACGTTGGGCTCGTGAAGGGGGCAAAGGATTCTTGTATCACATTTCGTGACGTCTCGTTGACGTATTCGCAGTTACGGAACGGGGACATGCAACGTTCTGGATGGGGAGAATAAACGATGCATTCAGAAGAGCCTTCGCTCGTGTAATGACCTTCGCGTGTCAATTTTTTCGATAATTTCCCAGTGTTTTTTTCCTCTCGTTAAACCTCATCGAAAATTGGCCAATGTATTCAGTTAAATTGCATTTTCTAAGTGCATCAATTGACTAGAAACTAAAACTTGGTTTATGCTGGAGAAAATTCGGGTCGTTTGAGGAGTCAGACTCGGGACAGACATAGAGCGAGTATTTTAATCACGTTCATCCGACAACAAGAGGAAACAAAGATTTATGGCCGACTCCTATTTGCTAGAATTGCTTGAAACAATTATTGTTTCAAATACTGCCCTCAAGACGGATTCTTTCTTCGTGACACTCCAAAATTCATTGTTTATGTTTTATATTTTCATGTACTCTGAATTGAATGTCACTAATCGTTACTCTTCAGGTGCAGAATTTTTTTTTTCTTTTTTTTTTTTGCCATTTCTATAGTCCAATGTTACTTTACCGTCTCTGAACCAGCTGCCGTGACCAATTCCTGCAAAGCCCTCACTGATAAAGCCTGCTCTATCACGAAGACACACTGTGAAAGGTCTGGAGGTATGTTCTGCAAATAGGCATTAAAAGATTATCAAAAATTTACATTTTTTTCATCTAAAAGATTCGATACTAATACGTCGCTGTGTAAAGAATGAACAGTTTTAATCGGGCAAATTTGCAACGAAAAAATTTATTCAACATTTTGACTCAGCGATCTTCGAATTTCTTTTTTTTACCTTATCAGCTATATTTTCGAGAAAACAGTGACGATTTCCAAATCCCTCGGCTGCGAGACAAACCCTCTCTCCGGTGGCCGTACAAGACAGACACACCATGTCCTCCTGCGAAAGGAAACAGAAATAGTAAGAGAATCAATTGAATTCCTTCATTTCGATTGAAACAAATTCATTATTCATAATGGTTAAATCATGAAATTTTAACTGATTAAAATTTTTATTGATTTTATCAAATTTATTTTCATTATAAATTTAGAATCATTGAAAATCGATTTGCTATTCACGAATGCTGTACCTCCGGGTTTCGCCAGCTGCGCATCCATTTTCCAATGTTGGAAATAACTTTCCAGTTTTCCGCGTAATAAAATATTCAAAAATTCTCAATTCTTCAACTTCCTTTCATCAAATTTGGTCGAAATTTTTCATAAAATATGAGATCGTAAGTCGCACCTAATTCTTTTTGGCTTTCAAATCATCATGAAATCGTTCGTTCGTTTTTTTCGCACATCGATATTATCTGAACACTGAGAAAATATCGAATTGAAAAATCCAACAAAACACTGAGGTTTTTTTCCACTTTTCGGTAGAAAAGAAAATACGGTGAAATTTCGTACAACCATAAAGACAGTTTTGCTTGAAAAGCAGTCGAAATTTCTTTAGCCAACAAAATTAAGGTGCGTTTGAGGAAGAGACGAGCAACAGAATTTCATAAAAAACGGTCGTCGATAAACTTTTCATCGAGATCCTCGAACTTTGAGCACGATATTCGATCGAATCTCCCAGAGGCATCGAAATAATTATACGAAAAGTTGGAGCTCAAATTTCGAAACGTATCGAGACCCGCAACGACGCCGATTTAACGAAAGCATTATAGGTCCAAGCAGAATATGATCTGGGCCAAAGGCTGTCGGTAGTACGAGTATTTTTGAGTGTGTGAGTGCGCGAGACCTCGAGTGCCAAAAGCAATTTGGCCGGGCCTCGAAAATCTAGAGACGACGAGTGCGTGTACGACTCGGGAAATGATTGGGCCACGCGCCCAGATTTCGTGGGAGATATTTCGTGGCATTTCCGGTCCGAGAATATGCCTCTTTCGGCTGAAAAATTCAATTGACATTTTGAGCATGACAAAAATCAATTTATCTTCATTCCCATTAAATCGTGCTCGAAATAACTTCCAGTTCCAACGTATTCGTAGCTGAATGTGACATTGCGCTGTTTGTAGCTTCCCGACGACCGGTACGACGTTCGTTTTTACAAAAAACCATGCAAACTCTCGACTTCGAGCTCCAAATGAATGGAAAAAAGCCACCAAAGCGCAGCATCGAAATTTTCGAGACAATTGTTCCTCTGACAGTGACGACAAAAATATCTCGCTTTCGAACACACAAACGTTTGCACATCTACAAACAATTTTCTGCACCATGAAACATTTTATTTGCATAAATAATGCGTCTCAGGTAAAGGACACATTAACATATAACGTTCCTCTGGTTAGAACGTGAAACGGGTCACGCGATCGTCTCTCTCTCTCTCTCTCTTTCTCTCTGCTGATCACAGATGAATTCGAGCTTCCTTCAAATTTAACACAACGTCAAAAAGTCTCAACAATGCACACCGGAAATTGTAATCAAATGGAGAGTTGCGGACTCGCGAAGCATGAAGTTGACTCTCGTTTATAAAAATAAAATGTTCCGCAATAAAAACCTTTGTTCGAACGTTTTAAGGTATTCCTTCGGCATTATCGCATTTTTTGGTGGCCCAAGATGGGGCACTCGAAATTTCGACTTATTCCTAACCTCCGAGAAGTCGCGGTTACACAAGAACGATGCTGAAGTATGCAACGTTGGACTCCAACGGAATGAACGAAAAAATGACGTTGAAGTTTGCAACGTTGGAGTTGAACGAAATGAACGAAAAAAAGATTTATAATTCATTATTTTTTCATTTCACGAATTATTGATGTGGCTTAAAAAATAACGAATTGGAAATTCGGCAGGGAAGAAAATTGGAGATTTACTGGAATTATTTGAGAGTTTTTTTAGATCATTTCGTTGGACTCCAACGTTGGAAACTTCAGCGTCGTACGAAAAAAAGATTTGTAATTCACCAATTTTTGATTTCACGAATCATTGGTGCAGGTTGAAAAACTACGAATTGCAAATTCGGGAGAGAAAAAAATTGGAGATTCACTGGAATTATTATTTGAGGGGTTTTTTAAAGCGTTTCGTTGGACTCGAACGTTGCAAACTTCAGCGTCGTACACAAGAAAAGCTTCTGCTTCTGCCATTTTTCCAACTTCTATCGTTAAGAGGATGGATCAGTCGGTACATCGCAACCGTGAGTGCGAGAGAGATAGCTGCAAATCTCGAAATCAAAATTCTTTGACACAGTTTAACCGATTAAAAAAAGGCTCTGTCAGTCGATTTTTGCCATCGTTCTGCGTAGGCTGACAGAGCCTTTTTTTAATCGGTCAAACCGTGTCAGAGAATTTCAATTTCAAAAATTCCAACTGAGGTTAGTCGACTGATCCATACTCTTAAGATGATGGATCAGTGAGTAACGACAACCGTGAGTGCGAGAGATAGCTGGAAATTTTGAAAAGGAAATTTTTCCACATGACGCTGAAGTTTACAACGTTGGAGTCCAACGAAATGATCGAAAAAAATTCATCTCCAATAATTCCAATAATTCCCCTATTTTGTTCCCTGCCAAATTTGCGATTCGTAGTTTTTCAAGCTGCACCAACGATTCGTGAAATAAAAAATTGGTGAATTACAAACGTTTTTTCCGTTCATTTTGTTGGACTCCAACGTTGGAAACTTCAGCGTCGTTTTTTCCACAGCGTTCGTCTGATCGAAAAAATAAAAATGTCATCGCGGATTTTTGCGATCGTGCTGCGTACGATAACATTTTTATTATTTTAATCGGACGAACGACGTCAAAGAGTTTCAATTTCAAAAATTCGAGGTGTGATTACCGACTGATCCATCATCTTAATTAATCTTTTAAGCATTGGGTAACCCTTTATTTTTATCGTCGGTGTGGACTCCTTACATTTGTTTCTGTGAGACAGTTTGTACCACGAATTCAGAATTATTTGGTGTACGAATTATTGAATAGAAGTGTGCTGACGAATCTCCATAAGCTGCCGTATAAATTTTACGATTTTTTAAATTTTAATTCTTCATTAAATGTTCGATAGCTTGAGCTCAAATTTCACCAATCTGTTTTCATACACTTTAACTTGACTGTAATTTAAAATCAGTTATCTGCAGAATATTCGGGTTCGTGAACTGATTTTTCATTAATTTGATTATCAATTAGTTTCAAGCGAATGAAATTTTTTCAGATTTGCATAACGGTTAGACAGTGTTTCATCGGCTGTTGAGAATTTTTCAAATTTTTCCTCTCGCTGTAGAAATGCGAGTACGTTTGGAATCGGAGGATCGAAGCTCGCGGCTTACTTCGCGGCGCAGGTCAAGGTCGACGATTCCCTGTAATTCTTGCGGAGCTTGCGGATAACCGGAGAATTCCGTGACACCGTTTGCCAATCGTAAATCTCGCTGCAATATTAAAAACAGAGCTTTTAAGGGTGCAACGGTGTCAGATTGTTTTTCGTGTGAAAATATCATGCGAAATATTAGTTTTTATCAATCTCGTTCGATTGCGGAGATCTCCTCGCTCACAGATAAGAAATTGAGTCTTGTAACAACGCGCTAGAAGCTCGTGAGACTTTCGACACAGCAAACAACTCGATTCGTCAGAAACGATTACAATTTTTGGAAATTGAAGATCCCGAGGAGGGAACAGAACTGTCAAAATGAGCGTCGCAGGAGTAGAATTTTTTCAGAATTTTTTTTCAGTGCAACGTGGAAATGATGACGAGAGAAAATAAAGTTTTTTGATTTTATAGCTGTAACGGTAATTTTCCCTTCTTAGTCCCAAATTCGTGTCATATTTTTTTAAAGTATAACTGGATAGATAGGCTCGCGACCAAAAATTATATCTGATTGGAATTTCCGTACTTCGTGATGCGATAAAAATCGGAAAAAATTCAACAACATTTGGAAAGCTATTAACAACAATTATCAATAATAATATTGCCCAAAAGTTAATAACAAATTGTTTAAACAATTAACTATTCAATAATTTTGCGGTGACCTATTGTTTTTTTTACGAATCAAATGTGTGTATTTTTCCGAATGTTCATGAATTTTTTCAGAATTTTCGTGAATTTTTGAAATTTCTTGAAAAAATTTTGAGAAAAATTTTTAAAAATTTGAATTTTGGATATGTTTTAGAAGACATATTTACCATAAGTTTTGAAAAGTCTCAAGGTTACTGGATCAAAAATGTACAAATAGAGCCACTTAAAAAATTTAAAAAAGGCAATTTCAAAAATCCATGAAAATTCTGAAAAAAATCATGAGCATTCAGAAAAATGCGCACATTCGATTGGTAAAAAAACAAGGGTTTACTGTAAAATTGTTAAAAAATTATTTATTTAAACAATTTATTAATAACTTTTGGGCAATAATATTATTGATAATTGTAGTTCATAACTTTCCAAATGTTGCTGAATTTTTTAAGATTTTTATTGCATCACGAAGTACGGAAATTCCGATCAGATATAATTTTTGGTCGAGACGATGCTGAAGTTTCCAACGTTGGAGCTCAACGAAATGATCTAAAAAACTGTCCAATAATTCCAGCAATTCTCCAATTTATTTCCAGTCGAATTTGTACTTTGTATTTTTTCAATCTACACAATTACGATTCGTGAAATAAAAAACTGATCGATAAATCATTTTATTTTCATTCGGGACACTACAAGTCCGTTTTCGTGTCCGTCGAATAATTCGCTTTTCTACCAGTCGCTGGCCGGTTTCTTTAAAAAATTGTGATTCGTCCAGAACTTTTGGAAAAACAAAGAAAACGATCGATACAAAATTTTTTTCTCGGACAACGCTTGTAAAGTTTGTCAAAAAATGCTGCGCTTCGAGTCGAGCGAGCGAGATGATCGAAGTTTCGTTCGTCGTCAACGTCGACAGGGCTTCGCGGCGAGAACGGCGGCGATCGTCGCAACACCGCACGGGGTACGAAAATTTGTCGATGGGAATGGCGTCGTTCGTTTGTTTCGTAGATTCCGGTGACAGTTTTTCTCTCGCTCTCCGATTAGACAGATCAAAATTTCAAGTACATTGTAAAAACGAAATCAAGAAAAAAAACATCAAATAACCGAGAAAATGGACGATTACGAAAGTCCGCGAAAGATGACCAGGTAAAACCGTGCGTTTTCGTACACAGACACGATCCCATTCGGGCGCAATTACCCCCTAAAATATTATCACCGATTCGAGCGTTTGAGCTCTCGATTATTTCGCCCTCGTTCTCGAATGGGGTCCGCTAAAAATACGCGTCTCAATTAAGTTTCGCCTATATTAAATTAAAGTATGAAAGCCCTCCGCGATGATTTTTTTCTCCGTCGACCGATCGCGTCGTCATCGACACTGTATTTCTCAACGTCAGTTCACACAACACGTTTTCTCTCCGAACAACCCGCTCGCAGAGGTTCGATCTCGTGACCCGTGACGAGGCTTCGGTACAATCGACGACGCTGAAGTTTCCAACGTTCAAGTCCAACGAAATGAGCGAAAAAAACGTTTTCAATTCACCAATTTTTTATTTCACGAATCGTTGGTGCAGCTTGAAAAACTACGAATCGCAAATTTGGCAGGGAACAAAATAGGAGAATTACTGGAATTATTTAAGAGTTTTTTTTCGATCATTTCGTTGGACTCCAACGTTGGAAACTTCAGCGTCATTACAACCGGACTTTCGTAGGGCCACCTACGAGTGCCTTAATCGATTAAAGCCCAGCCAGGCTGTCCAGGGCGAAGGTTCTTTCGCGAAGTAGCTAAAAAATTTGAAAAACTGCTTTACGAATGTGAGCAATTAGTTCGAAGGGAGGAAACGATGCCGAAATTGTGACTCGTTCGGTCGCTGCCCTGGCAGCGTTCGAATCAATCAAAACATCTGTTTTTATTTTAAAACGTTGACGGAAGGAGGTTGAATAATTGCGGGATTTTCGGGGTCTCGAGTGATGAAAATTTACAAAATAAACGAGGTACAACAACAGTTGGGGATTTTGGCGTCTCGTGGCGATAAGCCAGCGAAACGCCCGACCTCGTAGACACACAGGGCACGTACGTTCGTAAGGTTTAATTGAATTTTCGAGCTCGGTGACTCATTGAATGGTTTTAAAAATAAAACAACAGGGAAAAGATGGAGGAGGATGACCCGAGCATGGACGAGGTCACGGAAGGAATTTTCTCGTCGAGCAAGTGCGAGCCAAAGAAGAAGGAGGAGAGCAAGCAGAAGAGCGGCTGCGGCTGCAAGTCCGGCTCCTCCAAGGGCAAGGGAGACGGCTCCTCGAAGGGAAAGAGTGGCAAGCACAGCATCGTCCACTACAACCCGTTCATAGTATTTTACCTGAAAACTTACTGGAAGAATCCGGGTGCGCGAGTCACCGTGATCGCCAAATGTGCCGCAAAAATATGGTGCAAAATGTCCGATCAGGAGCGAGCGGCGTACATCAAAATCGCGAGGGAGGAAAGCGCGAGGCGGGCGAAATTGGGCATAAAAACGAGACGACGAAAGAAGTGCTGATTCGATTTGGATTTCTTCCGACGCGCCTTTTTTTCGTCAGGTTTTATCCACATTTTTCTACGAAAGATTTTTCATGCGGCCAAGCGCACACGCGGAGATGCTTTTTAAACGGTTTTTTTTTGTGACAATAAAAATGTTTGTTTTTGTGACGATTATTAGCGACGCTGGAGATGCATTTGTAAAATTTTACCCAACGGACACAGAAATTCAATAAATTCGAGTGCATTTCTTGCTAAACTTTCACTCTTTCATATCCGAGAACGAAACGAACGTAAATTTTGACAGCCCCAACATTTTTTCTCGTCCCACGAGCTAAAAAGCTCTCGTTTCCATCGAATCTATAAAAAGTGACTTATCAGTGTTGCTGGCTGAATGGTAAAGCTAATCGAGCGTGCACGTGTGCGTGCGAGCTGCCCGAGGCACGAGTCTTTCCACAGCGACGAGAGGAGGGTCGATACGTCGCGGGTTGACTCGGGCATAAACGAGGCTGGCATTTTCTCTCCTCCATCAATGCGAGGATAACGCGAGAAAAAAGCCACGCAAATGGGACTAAAAAGGTGTGATAATCCTTGGACGCCCGGCGAGCGCGTATTCATCGATGGATAAAAGATCGGCTCGTTTTAATTGATAATCGATAAAATATAAGAAAGTGCAAGTGTATCGGCTCCACGAGGAATGCTGGCTTATACACTGTTGCCGTTCGTATAGTCCACCGGACCACGAGGTCAGGGTCACCTTGACGGGCGAACGAGAAAACCGAGGGCGGGGGGGGGGGGGGGGCGAGAGAGAGAGAGAGAGAGCTTTAAGTGCTTCAATGACGAGTTTTGCAAACGTGTCTGTCGTCCACCTTCGTTGAGCCTTTCGACCGTCGTTTATCTGACTTTGCAATCGAAAAATCATGATTCAGTGAAGATCCTATTGAACGAGCAACAATTCCGGGTTCTTACATTAGACCTTCTGTAACCTCGAACGAGCTCGTCTATTATCGCGTGGAGATTCGACTCTTCCGTGTCGAGTTACTCGTTACAGGAGGTTGGTGGAGAAAGGTAAAAAAGGAGATCGATGTGCTGCTTTGGCGCAGCTTTTTCTGTTTTTTTTTTTTCCCCCCCATTCGTTCGTTCGTTTGTTTGATTTTTTAATATTTTTGTGGAAGCGGCTTCAAAAATCTTGAGGGAACGAACGAGGTTTTTCTGGCTTCTCGTGTCCTCGACGCGGAGACAAACGATTCGAAAATAATGGAGCCTTGAGAAAATATGGGCCGCGATATAAGTCGAGAGGTTTTTATCCAAGCTACGAATTGCGTGATTCTTTTCGACCCTTTCCGCGGATAATATCGAATAAACTGATTCAAAGGAGCAGTTACGACGATTCGTGATTTCCTCAAGTTTGGGATGGAGGCTCGGACGAATTCGTGAGAACTTGCCAAATGCAGAGTACGAAAGAAAAATTGAATAAGCGTACAAAAATTCTGAGGTTTTTTTAAACTCTGCAAATGGAAAATTAGTAATATTTCGGGATTAAAAAACTTTTTAGGAATTCTGATGCTTCTATAAAACTGAGAAACGGAAGATAAATTTCTGGATGTTTCGAGAGTGCGATAATCCCAAGAATTTCGCTTCAGCTTTCGCCGAGCACAGAATCATCATTTTACAGGACGTTACAAAGTAATAGTTTCTCGTTGTTGATAAAAAAAAGTGAGCGGAGAGTTTGAGAAAAGAAAAAAAAACAGAATTGTTACGAGGCAACAGCACTGTGGGAAAACGCGCTCGTGAAAAAAAAGTTCTGCGAAACTGACGAAATGAGTTCAGAAGAAAAAATGAAAAATTCCAAGTTCCACATATGTGAATGAAAAAAAATGAACAGGACGAGTCGTTCCCTCATTTCCGTTGACAAGGGCCATGCCGTTTTTTTCATCTCTTTTTCACACCTTCCCGTCTCGGTGTTATGTAAATATGAGAGGAAAAATCTAGCGAAACCCGGCGCCATGGTACGCGAGGTTTGAGAGGATGAAAAAACAAAAGTTAAAAAAGGGCGAAGATCTCGTGAAAAATGAACTTACCGTACGAAGGAAGGATACGTCATCCTGTTCGGAACCACCCTCGCTATCGGCCATCCTGGTAGCGGAATCGAAACCGATTCCTCGTTGTTATTGTTGCAACTATATTCTTGTCGTTATTTTATCAGCCACGCGCACTCGCGCACTCACACGGGCACTTGACAAAACTCGTAATAAAACCGCGTGCTTTAATCTCGAGTTGTGTAATTTCTCGTGCTCCCCGATGCTCCGGAGAGCTTTTCCCAGTCACGTACCCTTGGATTCGAGCATCTGCATCATCCCCTTGTTCTTGCCCAGCTTTTCTAAAAGATATTTTCATTTATTTGATTTATCGACTTGGGTCGATTTGTCCAATCACCGACCTCCATCGACTCGCATTATTTACAACAACGAATAAACAAACGAACAATAACACTCACGCACTCTCACACACACATGTAGCCACGCGCGGGGCTTGCCAACACCGAACAACCCCTCCGTAGCCTCGTTTATTCACGACTAACGCTCTGACCTATCTCACAATCTCACGGAATCGGGAAATGGACTTTGAGCGCTGCCTGCCGCAAAGAGAGGGCAACTCGTGCTTCCGCGCAAGCGTCCTCCGCCCCGAACTTTTCCCTCCAGTATATCCGCTTTAATGAAATATTCCCTCTTCTCCTTTTTCTTTTCTCCAATCACGGACTCCGCGCCCCCAATTCTCCTCTCCTACTTTTTTCAACTTCCGAACCAACCGTCGTTTTCTCACAAAATATCACGATATTCCCTTCTCGACCGTTTACCCAACGCAAATTCACGGAGAATCACGAATTTACGAAATTACCGTCTGCAAACGCGAAAGCAAATCGTTTCGATCGAATACTGAAAGTTCCCGTTTATATTTTCATTGCGATTTGTCAGTTTGATACCGTTAGAATTTTATTCGTTTGTCTCTCACCTCGTATTCTTTTTGAAACGTACGAGATTCGATTCAACTTTTATCAGATATTTCCTTTCTTTCAAAATCAATAATACAGTGATCGCGAGTGACGCGAACTTCGATTATGGTTCACTGAACATGTTTTTATGAGATTTCTCCCTCGAGCACGTGATTTGTCGAAAGTTTGATCGAAATTGAATCGAAGTATTTGGAAACAAAAAGGTTTAAATCTAAATATACCACAGAGTTTCATTATCATTTTAAAAATTTGGTTCTGTATAGAGCAACGAATGTTTTTTTTCTTTTCCCCCGTACAAACGCACTATCGTATCCCAGTCTCGTGGCGATGTTTCCAAACACAGAAAGTTGATCGCGAGTGGTGCAGATTGAATTGGGAGTTGAATAAACGAGGCGAAAACGTGAGTTCGTTAAATAAATGGTGAAAGTAATCAAGAGGCGCGTGTGACACGCGGAAGGATCGGTCAATAAGACGCAATAAATCCGGCGATTTCTTCGATATTAAGGTACGCGGGCACTCGCAGAAAGATCCAATTTCGATTCGGTTTTCGTGGCTTTTTTTCGTTGGCAAGATCGGTAATCGAGGCTGACGGAGGCCGAACACCCACGCAGCGCGCACGTACGCACACACATACACACCTTGTAGCGGCGAGGAGATTGAATATGAGGCCGCGTAACACTGAAGCTCAAAACGGGGATTCGAACTCGCGGAACTTGTTTTTTTTTATATATATTTTTTCGATCGCTTATCAATGTTTCGTAAGGGGAAAACGAGAATTCACACTTTCGGGATGCCGTCGAAACTTCGTTATGCTTTGGTCGTTGCTGTTTTTTCGTTCGACGTCTTTCGGTGAGGGATGGAAAAAAAAATAAAGTCGAAAGAGTCTTTCGGTTCTCTTCTACCCGGCCGAAATAGCTCGGCCGAAATTTTCGACGGAGTCGCTCGGTGCTTCTGGCTCCTCGCGGTCAGACCAAGTGGCTGCTCGGCTATTTTTAATTTACCCAGTCGACGCTCTCCTCCGCGACGACTTGAAGCGTCGTCGTCGTCGTCTACCAAAACGAAACAAATTCACGCGCCCCCTCAGAAAGCACCAAACCCTTTTTTCTCCTCCCACGGCCTTCGAAGAAAAAGCTACCCCGCATTTTCTCATCGTAATCCATACTCAATTTACAATTATGCCCATACTCTCGCGCGCGGGTGACTGCTCGCCCAACTGCCAACTCTCCCGAACTCTGCGCTATGCGATAACAACATCCTCGACGTGCCGTTCAATTAACATCGGTTATTCGGCCAATGATACCCGATCCATTGCCAAAAATCCTTCAAAAATATATACACCCTAACATTTTTCATATACGGAATATTCATTCATCATGCAATTGCATTATCGATCATTCGGTACGTCTATTTCCATTCGCTCATTAATTTAATTATTCTCTTATGTTTCCTATTCTATTATTTTTTTCCAATTTTTCCATTTCATTTGATAATTCTTTTATTTTTTATTATTACATGAATAAAAAAAAAAAAAAAAATTCGATAGAAAAGTCAAAATTATTCGTAAAAGTGATTAATCAAATTTTAGTCTCATGATTTTGTCAATTCTATTTCATTTATTATTATATTTTTTTCCAATTTTTTCATTCAATTTGATAATTCTTTGTTTTATTAAATAAATCACAAAAAAAATTAGATAGGAAAGTCAAAGTTATTCGTGAAAGTGATTAATCAAATTCTAGTCTCATGGTTTTGTCAATTCTATTTCATTTATTATTGTATTTTTTTCCAATTTTTTCATTCAATTTGATAATTCTTTTTTTTATTAAATGAATCACAAAAAAATGAGGTAGGAAAGTCAAAATTATTCGTGAAAGTGATTAATCAAATTTTAGTCTCATGATTTTGTCAATTCTATTTCATTTATTACTGTATTTTTTACCCAATTTTTGCCATCAAATTTATTGCACTATTGTTATTATTATTATTATTATTTTATTGATCGCAGAAAAAAATAATGAAAGAATTTATCATATTCAATGATAATAATAATTATTCAAATTTTGGTCTAAAGCTTTCGATCCTGACGATCAATTTTAACTCTAATTTTTTTAGTGTCGAAATCAATTTGGCAAATGAATAATCGAAATTTGGTTTATCATCATTTTGATTAGTGTATTAAAATGAAGTCTCGCGTGTTTGTGGTTCTAATTATTAAATTCATGGGCTTTCCACACAGATTTTAGCCATCACATGTTATCTGCTAATTAATATTTTTCTACACTCGATGTAATTTAGATTAATATCCATTCTCTCTTGAGAAATCCTCACTCGCTGGAATGACTCGTTAATTCGTTAACGAGATAGTACGAGAAGAGAGATCGAGGAGCTGCAATTTCAGAATCCATTTAAAAAAATGAAATGCATCAATATAGAACGCCATCCGCCGTAGTTTTGCATTCACTAATTTTGCAATTACTTCAAACATAATTCAGGACAATTTGTTTCATAGAGAATTATTTGACTCTGCTATAATGACAGTTCCAAAAGTAAAATGTTTCGGAGATCGTCTGTTTCGTAAACAAATCAATATTATCTTTCGATTTATGTAAATAAGTGAAATGCAATTTGGGCTTCATTAATGAGCATGCTGATGACGATTTGACTGCAGGAAATTAAACGAAATTTAGTTGAAACGTCGAAATATGTCGTTGAACAAGTTTAATAAAATACTCCCTCTATAATAATAACAATTGAAAAAACTGAATTTAAAAAAATATGGAAAAATCGTTTTTTCTATATTTTTGAAAAGTATTTTTAAAAAGCCTCGGAGACAAGTACATTTGTGGAAGCGAGTTCGCTGCCAAAGAGGCTCTTTACAGGAGCCATCGCATTTACAATGGCTTCGGTACACAAAGTTTTATCAGGCCCGAACGGAAATATTGGAAAGACGATTGAATTACGATTTTCTGAAACGTACGCTCGTCGTATTTGGGTTGACGAACCAAAGGGGCAGGGGAAAAAGGAACAAATGCATACTCGACGCGATGTAGATATTTATAGTGTTTGGTTATAGGTGTATAGTATTTTCCGGCATTCAGTGAAACGGCCGAGTATGCGCCAACGTAGCTTTTCCCCAGGCTCTGAATTTTTGTATCCATGTATCTAAAAGCTGAAAATCCATTTGAGCTCGTGAAGAATATTCGGACTGGTTGTGCTGATGCTTCTTAGCCCAGCGAAAATCGTGTTACGTAATTTTTTTTCAAACACAACAATCGTTTCGTGTGCGTATTGATGTATATATATTTTTGGATATCTGCCGAGGTGCTTGAGAAGTGACGTGGCGATGATTTGCCGGCTTTTCAGACTGTTGTGTGCATTCAGATG